>NC_134578.1:25872500-26000000 GCF_050947875.1 Dermacentor variabilis | reverse complement strand
GGTAATCTCTCAAAACTGCAGCTTTTGAGACTTGTTCTGTGGCACTTGTCACTGGCTTCATGGGACTAGTCACAAGTACTTTCATGTTTTGACCTAACACTTTAATTACCTGCGTTGAGATTTCATCCAGTCCAGCTGCTGTGCTATTAGGGTATTTGTGCTTTTCTTCCGCAAAAGTATTGCACAGTAAATTTTAATTTCTGAGGCTTCTCTGCCGTTGCTGGATCTGTTTCTGTCTGAACAACGCTTCCTTTCGGGCAGAAGTTATCTCCAATAACGTCTTCGAAGGGGCGCATCGTCTTCTTCAAAAATGTTAACATCCTCATCGCTTATAGCCGTTTGTGACCTTTTAGTTGGAGCTCCGAGTGCTGTTAGGTGGTTCCGGAATCCTTTCGGTACGCCTTTGTCTCTCTTGCGAAATCTCATGCACCCAACGTTCACTTGTACATTTAGTTTTCTTTTGCTCGCGAGCCCGCTCGCCAGCCTTGTCGTTTCTCGGTAATTGTTCCATCGAAGGAGGACCTCTTCTTCCTGTAGTCCCAACTTCTTGGCTTCTCGATGATCCCTAGACGCATGCTTAACGCTCTTTGGTAGCCTGCTTTATTTACCTGTTCCGCTACTTACCTGGTTTGTTCTTTCCAATCTAAAAATTCTTTTGGTCGTGTTTGGCTGAATAACGTCTACGAGCTCTTTATATTCCCAGCTCTGCTTACTTCTCTGTTGGTTTGGCAATCTCCTCTATTTTCCATTAATTTAAAGCATTCTGCTGTTATTGGTGCCTGTCCTGCGTCGATATTTCTCCCAAGTTCTAAGGCCTCATATTTACAATCGCTAGCCAGGATATATGTTCCCCGCTCATCTGTCGACATTTAGCCTAATCGTTCGAAAACCATTTCTGAGACTAAGGCACAGTTAAAGCTTGACTGCCCATTTCCGCAGTGCCGGGTTAGCTCTCAGTGGCACTTATTGTCCCTATTGACTACTGTAGGGTTCTCTGCATCGCACAGATCCAGCACTGGAGAACCGTTCTGATCAGTGTATCCGTGTTTGGAAATCAGGTGGCGTTGATTTGCCCCGCGCAAATCCCGAAGCGAGATCCGGAAGCCTTAGAACACCCACCCATAAAGCGAAATATATGAAGGAAGAAGAAGCACGTGCTTGCTGCGGTAAAGCTAGGGAAACGATGGAGCATGTTTTATTAGAATGTGAAGACGTCTGCCCAGCAGTCGATTTAGGCACCACTGGCCTCCTTGAAGCCCTTGGATTCAGCGCGAGCAGTAGGAAAGTAAACATGTCCTCAATAGGGATTAGTAAGAGGCGGTTGGAGCATTGGTGGAAGAAATGTAGGGAAACGACAAAAGACGCGGAGACGTACAAAAACGAAGTTCGCAATAGGGGATCAGAAAATGTGGGAGTTAATAGCGTTTTTTTTCTTTTTTTCTTCTTTAATCTGGGTAGGACATCAGGCAGTATAATAGCAATAGCTTGGTGGCGCAACCCACCGCCCCGTTTCAAAGGGGACGCTCATACCATCCATCCATCCATCCATCCATCCATCCATCCATCCATCCATCCATCCATCCATCCATCCATCCATCCATCCATCCATCCATCCATCCATCCATCCATCCATCCATCCATCCATCCATCCATCCATCCATCCATCCATCCATCCATCCTCCTCCTCCGTATTTTCCCCTGGCTTTACATTTCGTGGTTTCACGCTACTCGCCGACGGCCTTCGTACTCCTTGTCATTTACGCTTGCGCGTAAAACTGCAGATACAGCCTTCTGTTGCTCAATACGTCATCGTCATCTGTGGCCTCGTGCTCGGGAATATCGCAAAGCGATTCATTGTTCACGTTGTCCTAAGCTCATCTCCGAAACTCTATTCATAAATGCCTATTCTCAGCTATAGGAATCCCTATGCACTGAGTTGGCGCGTGCCCTTTTATCGGGGCCAGCGCCGCGGTGCGTCCACTGCAGGAGTGACTTGAAACGCTCTCATGATGTTAGGCGGGAGTTTCATGACGTGGATAAATGCGTTGAAAGGTTGTAGCAGTCAGTGAATCTCTTCATAAATGTTGTCATGCATGTTTTGTCCTGGAGCCACAGATTTTAAAGCAACGCAGAATAACCGCCACTTCTTTTTTATTGTGACAAGGAAAATACGGCTCGCGCCTCGAACGTCCGTATTTTGTAGCGTTTGTCTGCAATGACGTCGAAGTGAAGTTGACGATTCGTCCACGCTCCACTTCCGCCCGCGCTCAGTCCACGCTCCACAGGCAGCGTTCCGCCTTGCGGAAGCTGGTGGCATGACCGTCGTGCGCGACGCGTACTATAAGCACTCTATAGCATTCCTTGCTGAGCTACTGTGTATGTGCACCGGTGTGAGCGGAACAGGGCACTAAATGGGAATTTAACGCTATCTGGCATTTCACTAGGCGCGGACTAGCGCTCCGGCGGTTTTCCGTCAGCTCTTATCTCGTACGGCATCGAGGTGCGACTATCGCACCTCCGCTGCCGGCGCTCTTCATCAGGGCTAATTCATCAGGGTTAATTTAGTTAAAACACGTTGACGGGCTAGTTGGTCTGAATCTACGATAGAATGTGTAAGCGCGACTGAACAAGGACGTTGAAAGAAGCAGACGCACAAAGACATCGCTGTCTCTGTGTGTCTGTTTCTTTCTGCACCCTCGTTGACGCGCGCTTGCTCATTCTATCATTGTTAATTTAGTTAGTAAGCGAATGTACACAAGTCTATACGGCCGGTAAGACTACCATCTTTACTTTGTACAACTATCTACTAATTTGCTATCGCAATCGGTGCATCACTTTTCCGGCGGAACTGCGATTTTTTTTTTAATCTTTTATCATCGACGGAGCACGGGACCCTGCCACCTGCCATAGCTTCAGGACAGCTTTTGAATAAATTACGTCACGCTGTTTGTGACCCTCCGCAATTGGCACGTAAAAATAACACATCTGGGTTGGAGGAAATTCCTTGGAAATACTGCCCCCGCTATATTGATATCTGCAGCTTTCGGAGATACACATTCACAAGAGTGATGAAGCTCACCGGCATAACTAAGCGGGTTTGAAGAAGTAGTGTATAGGCCTCAAAGTTATGCACCATGTCGCTGACATAAGAGTTGGTTTCACTGTGTCATAAGTTTCAAAAATGTTGAGGTAGCGCAAGTTCAAACGGCTCAGCGCAGGTGTGCCATTACAGCGACCTAGTTGTGTTGCTGTTTCGAAATATTTCGCGCCTTACAGGGTCCATGTGCGACACGTCATTGTACATCCTTTATCAATGTTATTTACTGTGTAGTTCTATGGTTACGTTATTTTTGTGGAACTATAGTGCATCGGAGTAGCATCTTGCAGATCATCTATATAGTCTACAGCGCATTGTACTATTACTAGATAGCCAACAGGGCTTAGTCTCCCTGCTGTCTATTTCTCATTTGCTCTCTCTCTCTTTCTAACTCGTCACTGCAGGAATGAACTCTTTCTGAACACAATAATTTTGGTGGAGAAATTCAAACTGTTGGTTCACGTAACTGAGTGTTCTGTTTTCGTTATAGCAAAACATTTCGACCTTTCTAACCTTTACACAGTGTTTATTAACCGTATCGGAAGCTGAATGTCATTGTATTTGATAAGACTGCCGATTGTGCTGCGCTGTTCAGGTACTGCTTCAATTACTGGGCTGCTCAAGGTGACAGCGGATCAATGCATGGTTTTAAACTAGGATATTTTGATAACACATGAAACATTGTTTTCCTGTGGAAACGTTGCGTGATAAGTTCTGGCGCTTGTGTGAAAAGACTATTTGATATGTAACCTTGAACCCTGTACGATGTATGACGGAACCACTCAAGAGATGAGGAGTAGCCGGCGCCTTAAATTGTGCGCCAACATCTCCTTATATCATATCAATAAAAAAAACGATGTTTTTATACCTTTCCGCTTTATGGATTACTTACCAATTATCTTCTCATTGGCACGAATAATGGCGGATATGTATACATGAAGTGCATTATTGTGAAGGTAAGAGAAACACGTTATTCGGTGAAAGAAACGCAACAATACTCAAAGCACCAAACGTCTCTGTGGAGAACGAAACACAGCTTAGGATTTCACAATCGCTAAACCTGCTTAATTGTTTTGTAGGGGATACGTGGCTTAACATCGCTCATTAATGCGATCGATCTTCATCATTGTCCGCTTCCGCGTAGGCGACGGTGTAGGCTCAAATTGCGGCTTAAGTTTCGTGGTTCTGCTGCACACCAGTGCCATCGGCGAGCAGTACACGCTTCATTAGCGACTAATCGCCCAGAGTCATTAGGGCATGTTTTTGCCATTTGTGCACTGCACAGGTCCTTTAGTCAACGCACGTGGTTCATGACTCACCCGCAGGGCAATCGCTATGCGTCGATCAATGCAGTCGGCCCGCCCGCATGCTACATCAGTTCGTGCTCCAAAACTCCGTGATTATAGTCGCGGACAACTTTCTTCGGCAATAAGGGAATTAAAGCTAATGGGGCGGAGCTTCCACACGTGTGTTACTGCGCCAAGTAGTTCGGCGCAGTTTGCAGCGCCATTGGTGTCTTGAAACAGATACTGAATCACCTTAGCTTGCACTTGATGTGGTTTCGCATTTGCCCAAACGCGGAACAGAAAAGCTCTAAAGTAAGTCAGCTTTAATCCGCAGTGGCGTACTTCAGCTTATGCATATTGCTGTTCTAAAAAAAATATGTTTTAGAACGTTAGGTTTTCTTAGCTGATTCCTCAGTTTCCTGCCGTTCGCAGCGCATTTGTTGACGAAAGCGCGCGTGATGCCGCAATGCGCTTCAGCCAATGAGACAGGAGAGTTCAGTCACGTGAGGCAAAATTTGTTTCTCTGCAGCACGACCAGACGGCGCTGCCCTCCACGCATCACCAGTGTGCCCCGATAGTACCTACACACCACTCTTTTCTATCCCTTCCCCCTGTGCAGCCCGGTTGAGGTGTCCTCATCTGAGAGACAGTTACCGCGCTGCACTTTACCCCAATTCTTCCTTCCATAAATAAGAATCTCTCTCTCTCTCTCTCTCTACGCATCCCCTGTGGCGGAATCCACCTATTGCGCCCGACCCAGTACCGGGGAAGTTTTGCCGCGCCCAGGTCACGCCTCGCATTTCCCTTCGCGAGTCGGTAGTAGGGAGGCCGCTCGCCGCCAGGTCGCGTCAGCATCGCGGCATGTTCATCTTCGGGCGTGTTTATCATCAGCCGGGCGCGCTGATGTGCGCCCGACTGCGCCAGTGTAGGCCCAGAAATCCGGCGTGCACTCGAGCATCGGAAAGGAGCGTAGTAGCACCTCCTTCGGCCAGGCTCCTCCGGTAACTATTCTATGTTTTTGCCTCTGTGCGATCCTTTCGGCGCGCCTCTCACCAACCTATGGGACGGCTTATGCCCGTGTTCGTCGGCACGATCCGATGTCTGAATGCGCGCTCGGAACAGCCAACTGCCAGAACTGACCTGGCTTCCGACGAAGATACAGTAAACCTTGGTCGTCTGTTGCTGTCGATGCACGGCGACGGTATGTGAGGTTCTGGATACTTAAGAGCCCTGTATCCCAGACCGCAGCCAAAAATACAAGAAAAATCAGTGCAATAGGAAGAAATGTCAATTGAAAAAGGATAGAAATAAGAATGCACAGTCTGCCTATCATCGTGCGGACTTTCTTGACAGCCACGGCTGTATCCGGGAACCCACGACATCACATCCCTTGCACTTAGTTCTGGAAGTATTTTCAGATCTCAGTTTTAAGAAGCTGAAAGCTTTGTTTGCTGCTGCTTAACCTCATTTCCTTATGTCCCGAGCCACCTCTTTATTCTCAACTTCACATTCTAAGAATGACAAAACTTACGATTGCCTTTCGCATCGCACTTTGCGTACACCTGTCCATGTCGTTCTTTCCTCAATTCATCAAACACCGCCTTGCACTTTCCATCTACAGTTTCCATCTGCAGTTTCCATTTGGGCATAGATTGTGAACAATGTAATGCGCAAACACGAACACTGCATGATTATAAAGCTGGGACCTGTGCGCTGCACAAAAGTTTGACCAGATTACACGTTGCACGTGGTAGTAACAATGAAAACAATTCTAAGCATCGCATTTTATTATTATAGTGGTCAGGTAACCGCTTTAAGAAGGCTTTGCTTCACGTACGGATTGCAACAACTGTGTTTGATCTCATTTCGTATTTTCCACTTTCGCAGACAAACAAAACAAAACGGAGATATCACCCCTGATCATTCGCGGAAAATTCAAAGCCGTTGTCACACGTACCACCTCCTCTTATCAGCGCTCCCCTTGAGTGCGCGTGCATCAAAGCAAGATGCTGTCTTTTTTTTTTCCAGCCTCTCCATCTGGAAACCTTGCGTGACGGCTCCTCAGATCTCGTGTCATACCCAACCAAATTTGCCTGTCTATTAAAGATGAAGCGCGCCCCTTAAGGAGAATCTCTCTCGTGTAAGAACTGTCAAAGTGAGCTATATAACCAAAAAAAGAAGAGGTAGCATCCAACGTAACCTGTATAGCGGCAGTCTTCTATCGGCGCTTCAGGCGCGTCGAAGGCGCCCGCTATTCCTCGCTGCCGATAATCAGTTCGCAGTTTGCGTCTTTGCGACAACGTCGTTCGAACAAACAACGGTACCAGCGAATGCAACACCACGTATATAAACAACAACAACAACAACAACAACAACAACAACAAAAACTGCTCCTAGTTTGCATTATCTATTGATGGCACGCTGCCTCGGGTTTTTTATGATTAGGGGGCAACGACAATAGGACAAAAGAAAGAAGCGCCGTTGTCGTGCAATCGTAGCTGGTTCTGGCGTGCTCGTTAGTATCCTCGTGTGTTAGTATCCTCGAACGTTCGATGTTTACTCGTTTATTTTAGCGCAAGGGAAAGCCTGGCGCACGCGAATGACGAAAAGCGTGGCAGATATCGTCTCGTGGATGCGCCGTTCTGCGCGCGCGTTTTCCTTCACGTTCCGATAACGCAGGTCCGTTAGCCGAAGTCTCGGACGTGAAATCGCGAATACTGATGTGTACACAATGGAAATGCATTTCTTGTGCGCCTCTTCTGCCCTGCGTAACTTCGACGTGAAGGAAAACGAGCTTTTCTGCGTTCCATTAGATCTCTTTGCTTCTTTCGCTTCTTTGATTACTCCTTTCCTCCTTCGTTTCGGTGCACATTTTCAGTTTCTTGCATGCGCATGTTCCCATTGCTTCCGATACAATATTTTCTTCCTGTTCCTGTTGTTTAGGACGTTATTGTTCTTTAAGCAGTCTGTCTTTCTAGCGTCATAGATGATGATGATGGCGGCGATGCTGGTCATCATTATTATTGTAAATTAATTTTCTTGCTGCCGCAGTTGTGTTCGCCTCCATTTTATACAGTCCTCATTTGTTACTTCACTCACGTCCTCGGGACTCCCTACGTTCCTTTGTGCTTGCCACTTGCTTCTTCTTTGTTTGCTACGTTAACTTATTCATTCCTGTCTTCCTTATTCTCATACTCTCTCTTTCTTTTCTGGATTGATTTATTTCGTCATCCTTTCCTTCATTTTTCGTTTCCGCGATGCAGCACTAATTTATTTAGCCCCGGTCACCAACAGCAATACTCGTTGGACAAATAAAGTTTATTCCTACACTATCATATATTTCGTTCTTATCTATCCATCCCTAAGTGTTCCTTATGTCTGCCTCATCTCTTTTTCCTATCCAACCTTAATTTGATCTTTTCCTATTTATTTTCTTTAACACGTTCTGAGTTCATGCCTATTTCCTACTTTTTGTATTTATTTATACCCATACAATCTTAATTTCTTTCTTGTTTCCATCTATCACTTTCTTCAGTCAACAATTCTCTCCCCTTTAATTCCTTCCCTTTCTCTTGCTTGCAACACCCCGCTTTCCTTTATTCCTTAATTCCTTCATTACCCCCTACCTTGCTTCACTCATACCCTTCTTGCATCTATTCCTCAATCACTGCATCGCCATTTACCTCCTTGACCCGTCCATTCACTTTATATTAATTCATTTTTACAATATTTCCCTTGTTTCTTTTTCTTCTCTAAGCTATTTGATCTATCTCCCATTTCCTTCTTTCGCTTTCTAACTTACTTGTCTTATAACCGCGTCGCATGTTTTCTTTTCCTTGTGAGACGTTTTAAATGGAGCAATGCAGCGTGCGGGCAAACGTCTGCTATCGTATTACGACTGCAGCACTGAAATGGAGGCACTGCGAAACAACGTATGCATACGCAGCGGACCCACACGGGGTCGTAAAGCTCGCTGAAGCACTGCGAGACACACACACACAAAGCGTAAATTTTTCTTAATGTCCGGCATTTGCGCAGCGTATCTGCTCATTTTTCGCGAGTGCAGATCTGTGCTCTTGCATGTGAACTGTCCCGGGAAGCAGTGTCCCATCGCGGCAATAAAGCGCCGGCGCCGCTTCGTACGACTCGCCGTAAAGCCTTCTAGGGACAAAAGCCGACTGCAAAGTGCTTTGAAAGCACGTCGCGAGTCTCTGGGTTAGAGCTTCGTTGCAAAGATGGGACCATTTACACGCTTGCTCGGTGCTCTTAAAGCCAGAAGGAAAAATAATGTATAAGAAGGGCAAAAGAGACCGGTGGTCAGTATCTGAAATGTAAACACTGTTTCCATAAGCCATGAGAAAGGGAAACAGAGTACTGCACAGCAGAAGTAGATGGCTTTGAGAAATAACAGCTAGAAGTATGCCGACAGAACGAAATTCACGCCGCATGTTGTGGCGCATTGTTGTCGTCGATGCAGAAGGTCCTTGTTGTCGCTAACTATTGTATCATTAGCGTGGAACGTGACGTCCTTTATGCGCCTCGACAAGGTCATTTTATGGCAGCAACAGCCATCTTTGTCGTAATTAAGCCTGACGTCCTGCAGCTGCGACAAGACTATAGCCCTGACGCTGCGTCAGAAAGCACGCTGCATTCGCTATAGGAGACGTCGAGTTCGAAACACGAATTCTTGTCTCCCTTTCTGGATTCGCTTGTGACGTTCTTCAGCAGGTGGCGCTCTATGCGAGGTTTTATCAGGCGCACGAGGACTCAAACCACACTTCAGTGGCGTTTCCCTCCCTCCACCCTCCTCCTCCCCAGCAGTGCTGCGTTGTACAAAGGAACACCAGATAATCACAAAGCCTCATTGACGCGGGAAGCGAGGCGTGTGCGTGCGCGCGCGCGCGCGCGCGCGCGCGCGCGTGTGTGTGTGTGTGTGTGTGTGTGTGTGTGTGTGTGCGTGCGTGCGTGCACACACACACACACACACACACACACACACACACACGCACACGCACACGCACACACACACGCACACGCACACACAGGCACACGCACACACGAAGGCGCGGGTTCGTAACCCTTAAAACAGCTTGATGCACAAAGGTAAAAGAAAAAAGACACAGGCGACATAAACATGTACGATCACAATCAAGATACTTTGTCTTAAGTACGCTATACGTGCTGGTGCGTTTCTTCTTCGCAGCTGTCTCTGGAAGACAAGGCAGCACTCGGCCCTAAAAGCAAGTGATGCAAGATTTATAAATGCGTTCACCGAGCCAGCCACGTGCATGTCAACATTTCGTCCAAGGCGCGTCGCCGAGAAGCAATTCAGAACTTGTCAAGGAAGCGCCCTGTCAGTTCTGCTCATGTTTTCATGTTCACTTACGTTCTTTTTTCTTTTTCGATCGGCATTTGTCCTGCATCTTCTCCTCGCTTCATTTTTTTTCTTTCTGTCAAACGTATTCATCCATCCTTCTACTTGGCACGCTACGCTGCGCCCTATATGATATGAGAGCTTTTTTTTCTGCCTCACGGATAGGAAACGAAGACCAAAGCAGCGTCCTACAGTTTAATGACCCCTTCCTCGTTTCCGAGACTTAGAGAGGTTTCGCGCAATCCGCTCGACATGTTTTGTGAGCAGCGAAGGGAGCAAGTTTAATGGTAGCACTTCGCCATTCCTTGCCCCGGTTGTCTCCCACACGTACTCAGTACTTACTCTCTCCCTTTCTTCCTCTTTCTATTACCCTTTCCCCCACCCCCAGTGTAGGGTAGCAAACCGGATGCTGTTCTGGCTGACCTCCCTGCCTTTGCTACCCTTGTTTTCTCTGTCTCTCTCTTCGCCATTCCTTGCCCCGGTTGTCTCCCACACGTACTCAGTACTTCCTCTCTCCCTTTCTTCCTCTTTCTATTTCCCTTTCCCCCACCCCCAGTGTAGGGTAGCAAACCGGATGCTGTTCTGGCTGACCTCCCTGCCTTTCCTACCCTTGTTTTCTCTGTCTCTCTCTTCGCCATTCCTTGCCCCGGGAGATTTTGGTCGGCTCGCATCCGCAAACCCGCTGCCTTGGCTCTCGGGCTATGGTGCTGCGCTGCAGGGCACGATGTCGGAGGTTCGAGTTCCGTCCTTATTTTGGCGTTTGCGCCATGCGGAAACGCCTGCGTACCGGGCTTTCAGCGTGCGCGAGAGAACCCCAGGTGGTCAAGCTTAACCTGTAGCCCACGCCTATGGCTATCCTCGTAACTCACTGCGTAGTTTGGGCGTGGTAAACCCAGTATTTTACTTTATTTTATTCTTTATAAAGTTTTTTGTGACTACGAACGTATCAGAATTAGTGTGTAGCTTCCCAAAAAATTCTATTGTACAATCTCTTATACGTCATCTTCACAATCCTACCTTATGGCCACTGCAGGACGAAGTATTCGAGTGTTGCTGATCAGTGAGTGTTTTGTTTGTTGTAATTAATGTCCAACAACCATTTCTTGTACTCTACTGACACCACTTCTGTGTGATTGTATTCTTCTTGTGTCCGATTTTATTGGTTGACTTATTGCATTTATTCTAAATATTGAATTTGCTGCTGGTAAAGCGCACATCTTGTTTACGGTGTTCCCCCTGGCTTCTGCTATTGGCCCAACGACTGTGCGCAGAAAGCTATGCGCAAGCTTTGCAAGAAGTAAAATGTTCCAATTGGTTTAAACAGTTTAGCCGTTTTCTGCCAGTAATCACCGGTAGCCTTGTCTTGCGTCAATTGACCTCATATTCCTAAAAGTTTCGCAATGTCGTATCACCATTACTTCTAAGGAGTTCTCGATTGCAGTTGCCTTCAGTTGGCACCCCATTCTGTGACATTATGTTGCGTGCCTAGCGGGGCGACAGCGTCTTCACCTATTGTCCGCGTCTTTTAAGCGCATTTTTCATCATCATTTATGTTGTACCCTCTACTAGCAACGTCACCTTTGCAACTCTGTTTATTCTCGCTAACATTACCTATAACAGACGCCACGCCTGTTGGATTCCTAGTCAATGCCGCCTTGTTACCGTCTGTTAACGTTACTCCTATCAATTTTACATTTTATCGCTCGTTGCGTGGCACCCTTTTTCAGGTTTCTTAGTCGTCCTTCAAATGTTCGCCTCGCAGACTTGTTCTGTTCAAATATAAGTCAGAGATGCTACACCTAATGTTATGGGTTATTGACGGTGCCGAAGCTGCAGAGATGGCAGGATTGATGAATGGGGAGTTTCGGACTGCTCATTGGCTGAAATTGTGGCCAAGAAGACTGGGGGAGCATCACTTTTTTTTTAAAATCGACTGAGGCGACAGTGGTGCCCGAGAGTAAAGGAACAGAACGCCATGTCAGCTGCCATGAAGAGTAGCTGAAAAGTGAAGAAGACACAGATGGAGACGTAAACCACCTTTATTACACTTTTTTACATAAATACAAGCACCTTTTCGTGTTGAGGAACTGAGAACAGAATGACAATTTAAAGCGAGTCAGGTATAACGTGCGAGATAACGCACTGAGCATCTTTAACGTTCCACAACATTGAGAGCGTGCTTCTTCAACTTTAGCGTCCTTTTTGCCAGGAATGACTTTTCGTTAGTGCCCTTTGCCGTTAAAACGCTTAAATTGTCACACCAGGACAGAATGAACGCAGCCTGGAACGAGCGTTTTTTTTTTGCCCTCATAATTGCTTTGACGACATGTTTCTTTTCCATAAAAACTGCCCCGTAAGCACAGATGTACTCGGCTAGATTTTGAGCACTTCCGTATACTACTACCACTATACAGTAATCAATACTTTTGAAGAGTGGGATGATTTGTACAAAAGCACCCACGCCTTCCTCCATTTCTTTATAGAAGTATTGGGCTTCTACTATCTTTTTCTTGGAACATATCGCACGTGGATTTTCAGCGCGCTCATTGATTGACACCCAGTGTGAAGTGCTAAGTCAGGCACTGCTTCTCAAAAGAAAAATGCCCGCCTTTAAGTTATGTGGCTACCATCTAAATACGATTGTTAATTTT
This sequence comes from Dermacentor variabilis, assembly GCF_050947875.1. NCBI lineage: Eukaryota > Metazoa > Arthropoda > Arachnida > Ixodida > Ixodidae > Dermacentor > Dermacentor variabilis. Next base: position 25,987,592 of record NC_134578.1, on the reverse strand, counting down.
CCACTGCAATATTCATATACAATAGTTCGTCGTAAAAGTTAGAATATACCCGAAGAGAAACGTACGTTTTAGTGAATGGCCTCTTGAGAACATGTGTCATTATGATTACCTGAGTAAGATAGGCGCAATATTCTGCACACTGAAGTTAGCATCCTCAAAATTAAGCAGGTATCATGCACATTATGACACCATAAAACTCCCTACTTGCAGACTCTGATTCTTCAGCCTATACCCATGTGGAGTGTTGCTAATGCGTTGTGACTATTACTGTCATCGGTGTCAAGGATCAAAATGCTCTCATCGTTTCATTGTCATTCTAACTTATGGGGCGAACAATCATGCACTAGATGGTTCAGAAACGAATGACAGATTTAAAAGCATAGTTGTTGTTGGCCAAGGCTTGCAATCTTCAACAAGCTCAGGTGCTTGAAACTGCGTATGGTTCAAATGGCAGTATTCCATTTTAACCATGCTCATGACACTTCAAAATGAAAAAAAAGACAGGCGGTGCTGTGACACACGTTCCTTATGGCATGTTTATCGGTGGACAATCACGGAGCTCTCACACACACACTTTCCGAAACATTCCTGTCATGGAGACATAAACCGTGCAGTAAAGATTAGAGATGCAAGAGAAGCGAACAACAAACACCGCCGCTCTAACAATTAGGGAGCCACGTACCGTGAGTGTCACGCTTAGATAAAATAATTGATGTCTATAAAAGCAAAATTATATATCACATTACAGCTCTTTCAATCGGATAGACGTGGTTGCCTAGCTTGTTACGAGAAAATAAAAACACCTACGGATTTCATAATTAATTTTCACATAGCATTATAATATGAATGTCACACAGAGGCTACCTCTAAGCGTGACACGCAGTGTACATTATTGGGTACAGCAAGGGCAAGCTCATAAGGCAACTGGCGTTACGACGAAAGCGTAAATGCACTGAACTGATGTCACAGGCTCGCGCACTGTACACGATGTTGTTACAGCTTATGTACAAACATCTGAGCCGTTATACACAAAATTTATCTCAGGTATGTGAGGTACGCGATTGGCCACTCCAGAAGAGATCGTCCTGTTATCGCACTGATGATTACGAGCAGTGAATGACACCCAAACAACGGCAGGCGACCAAGCATTGTTTCGTAAGGGTGGTTTTATGAACACGAAATGAGGAATGGAGTCGGAAGCAGGTTAAATGATGTAATAAATAAGTAAATAAGCGAGGGGCATTAGCACACCGGTTCTATGGAGGTCACATTCTTGGATTGTGAAACTGGTCTGCCACTTTGTGCACACTGAAAAACGAGACAATGGAGTTTGCGATTTGGTATAAAACAAAAAGGATGAACTTGAGCGTGCTGATTGTTTTTGTGCTAGATGTATTAGTTGTCTGGGAAACAGAGGAAGCTATATTAAGCATCAAAAATGTTTTTTTTTGTACGTGTGGAGAGGGTTCACAACGGATGGTTGGTTCTTTAGTCAAGGAAGTTCTCAACTCAAGCATGAAAAGCCATCGGACAATTTTTGAGTGTGCGAGTAGGTAATATTTAAAAATTTGATGGTGCTAAATTGAACCGGCAACAACACAGCTTTCTTTAGGCATTTGGTCTATGATATTAAAGTATTGAAGTGTGATAACAAAGCATTAGTATAGTCTTCACTTCTATCCTTTTTGTCTAGCCAGAAGGTGTCGTCCTCTTAAGAAAAGGGCCTGTCTCTGACAGCTCAAAACGCTCCAATTTGCCTAAAGGAGTGCTTGAGTCCAAATCGGGAAAAATCTGTTACGAAGCTCAAAACTAGAAAAGACTTGAAGTTTTATGCAAACATCGTGAATAGGAACATACGAGGACACAGTAAGATAGACAGGGCTGCCGTGCGGTTAAGGGGTATAGGTTCTTCCGCATTTGTTCGCTTCTCTATTCTATACAGGACCCTAGATTAAACACGAAAAAAAAGTAAGAGCGATTTCATCAATGTTCGTTTACACGGCTTATGAAAAACAAGTATTTGTAATCTAGGGCTCTGGCGCCGAGTTTGTTTCGACGATCTGTGTGTGTTATGAGTGTGTGTGTGTGTGTGCGTAAGATAGTTTCGCGCAATTAGAATCTGGCAGCCGGCTTGGGTTACTTGCATCTTTTGCTGGTCTTTTCCATTAGAGCGAAATTAACCAAGCAGACACAAAAGCAACAAACAGCAATATAAGCCAAGACTGCTGTCTCAAGTAGACAGTGCTTGTTTTCGCTCTACGATATCGTCGTCCGATCAGATTTCCTGGAAGTTACGAGTAGTTAGAAAACTAATCTGAGTAGAAGCGATTAAAAACGAGTTGTCGTCCTGGACATGAACGTTGTAAAATGAAGTAAAATCTATGAATCTATGAACTACAACGCTGGTTTTGTTGAGATATATTAAATATATAAAGCTATCCTCCGTTCTGAAAAGGCTAAATAAGAGTTCGTGCACATTATGAATTACGTTGTTCACTTTATAACCAGATGAAAAGATTTGGAAACAGTAGTTGATGGAGGTCACGGTGCGACGACTAACATATCAGGGGGCTTAACTGCCTAAGAATAACAAAGTTTAAAAAATATTGTGCAAGCCGTCACACTGACATAAGCATACGGCAGAGGTACGCGGTTATGATCCCAGTCAGGCCTATGTGGCGGCTTATTGACCACGGCCTTCAGCATCCCGGATGTACAAATAAAATTTGATTCGATACAAATTATGCACGTGTAGCTAACAAATTGCGCAATGACAAGGCACTAGTAGATACATTGTTTGTATTTGCTTTCAATAAGACAAAGTGGCCAAGAAAACTATCAAAACTTGGCATTAACTTTCACGTGATAAGATATCAATGCTCTGATTGGTCTTAGCTGGAACTACATGTACGCACATTTTGCTGTACGTTAAGTGTGCATTATAGAAGAAAAATAAGCATTTTGCTGTGGGCGTAAAATGAACGTCACGTGACAGCAAAGCTAAGGCTTTTATCGCCTCGATGCTGATAGCAAAGCAGTAAAAGATGCAAGCGACCCAGACGTGACTTTAGGCATCGTTATGCGCACGTAAAGGACTGGAGCAGCCGCTCGCTATACACTAATGTACAATATGTTATGTTAGTAAAGAGAGTCTGCAGATATGGCTGGTCTATAGGGAATGTGTTCGTGAGCAGTGGGACACGATCGCCACAAATTTTCTTTCGCGTCGAGTTTTAAGTCTACGTCGTGCCGCGTTTCAACATTTGGCAGTGCGCACATTTAGCAGTCCTTATCGGCTGCCGACGTCTTTCGAGCAATATAGACTTTTTTCTGGAATTATGTACATTGACGCAATGCTTGACGCCGACCCTGAGCGTGCGTGATTAGCGCCACTGGTGTGGTGGTACAGATGTGTGAAGTCTGAACACAAAAAATAAGCTCGACATCTCCTTTGACAGTTAGCCATTAGGTGACGTAACACAATTAGCAAGACGTATCTGGCTTAAACGTTCACGCCCATAGCACGCACAGAGTACACAGTAGCCACGCCCAACAAGGGCCGAACCTCTTCCGCCAAGCATATAAACGTCACCATGGATGTCACCACCATCAACAATCGTCACTATCCAACCGCACACACTTCAAACAGGGTTAACATTTTTTTCAGATTAAACATAGAACAAACAATGTTCTGAAATACACACGCCTTAATTCAGTGCAGAGAGAAGGACACAGTCTTTCGGGTCAATGTAACCACAAGCGTCACTAAGGTCACGTTGAGGAGCGGTTGCCGCTGCGTAACGACATCCTTTTCGGTATATTTAAGCGATGCCATTGTAGCGCTTTCAGTGCAGTCTTGACTAACGCACTCGCAGTGCACATACACCAACTATACCAATCAATGCATGTGGCCCTCATTGTTCGAACTCATCCACCGAATGTTCGGTAGCATCAACATCACGAGGCCGAAATAATCTCGATCAATATGGTTCACACATGTTGACATTCCGCAAACTTTGACAGTCACAGGGTTTCCTCTTGAAGTTACCTAGTGATTCGAGGCCAGTGGGTCCTGCATACGCAGAGAGTACCATTTAAACTTCCTTGACTCTGTGCTTTCACCAGGGCAAAGGGTAAGGTGATTATGTCACTCGAGTCGCTCACGGATACAAGCCATTGAACAGTTCACACAGCATGAATCCTGTCGATGTTCATCAAGGACGCACTTGGTCACATTTTCACTGCCGCGCTATACTGAAGGTTTTGGCACTGTGAAGTCCGCTTCGACTTCGCTTTCAAGACGCTGTGAGCGTCTTAACTGAAAGCGAAGTTTTGAGCATTGAACTGAGCATTGAAAAGTTGTCCACAAGCTACAGCTCTCACGTGCCCTTTTTCGTAGTGGCTCGGTAGTGGGCAAGCTGTGCTGGGTTCGGGATGCCCAGCAGCATAGCGCACATTGGGCCGTAGCACGGTTTCTAGATAGATTGAGTAATAGTTGCTCAGCCAAGATTTGGTACAAGGTCGCTGGCGTTCGTCGGTGGCATGCTTTGTTTCTGACCAGAGTGCCGCAGCTAAGCTTTCAAAATACACAAAATGGGTTGTCAGATTTGTTCGATCTCGTGAGATTTCTGGTCGGTGGCTGCTTTTGTTTTCAATAAGGGAGTATCTAGCAGCAATGATAGCTGAGTTATCATTCGTAGACGCGGATTGTAGAAGATGAGTCTGTTGCCAAGCAATGCTAAACACTCTCGGAGCACGCAACCAACCATGGAAGTCACATGACAACTTCGCCACACACAGTGGGCCTGAAGGAGCACCTTCGTAGAAGCACTGTCTTCACGCCTGCTGAATCGATTGCTGCACCACAGACAAGAGAGTCAATGTGAAGCTGCTCACTTTGCTGCGACTGCTTGGACATGGCTGAAGATCTCTGCTGGTGCCACAACCCTCTTTCGAGAAGTCAGCGACTTCTCAGAGATTTACTTTACTGCTGCATGCGGCTCCATGATGCTACAGAGATGGCGCGCTAGGTGATTTGCGCTTGGCAGGGAGGAGGTCAGTCTGCCTTTGGTCCCAATCAGCCTGAACATATTTGCTGCATTCTGTTCCGCATCTCCCATAGCTGATTCTGAGTCTGAGGATGTGTATTTTACAAAGCGTTAGCACCTGCTGAAAGTTAAAGTTCTGTGAGGGCCTTTCATGAGAAAGTGGAAATTTCAGGATCGTCACTACAGCAGAAAGTCTGGTTAGAAACCACCGTGAATACACTTGGATTTCCTCTAGCAGACTCGGAAATCATCGTAATGTGCAATCACTACACTCCAGAGTGTGCAATTGTGGATCTCGGTTCCCCAATTGTGAACACATTTGGTCGTCATGGACGGTGGAAAAACTAACACCATTTGCTGAGCTAAAGTACATGAACATCGTCCTCGACGATGTCTAGGTTTTCTCACCCCTGAGGATGACCCACGCGAAATTCAGACCACCGTCTCTGACGGCTCGGGGCTTTTTTCACTGGAGCCGATGTCCTTGGTGGGAGTCTCGTCCTTGTCGCCTGCTTTACTCTTCGTTGGTGTCAACGGCGGTTCCTGGTTAGGCCTAACGCGGAGCACCGCCTGTATGATGAGCGCCCGCATAGCGATGTCCGCGCCGTCGTCCACGTTGGCCTCGTCGGTGTCGACACGCTGGACGATGGAGTACGGCTTCAGAGTGCTCAGTCTTGTGTTGTCCAGGATGGAGTGGCCGGCGCCAACGATGACGACTGTTGCTCCCGCTTCAAACTCGCCAGCCGAGAGCCGCTGCTTGTTCTTGGAGAGGGTGCAGAGGGCGTCCCGAAATGCCTCTCTGTACTTGACGGACATCAGTGAGTAGAGTATCGGGTTGATGGTGGCACTGAAGTAGTAGAGGCACCCTGAAAGTGAGGAACACAACATTGCTGATCAGAGTAGGGAACAATTTTGCTTCCAGGCGTTCTATCAACCACGAGATAATACGCGGGTCTGCAAATTACTAGATTCTGTCAGTGTAGTTGAATCCCCAGTTTTCAGAGTTGTTAGCGAGCCGAAAATGTGTTCGGAAAACCGAGAAATTCGCAAAGCCGAGAAACACAAAAATTTGCCATGGAGGAAAAAAGATATCCCTCATTATGAAGTGCGCTATTTTTTTTTATCCGTGAGTGCTGCTTGTTCATAGTGATATTACGCACTTTTTTCCACTGCATCAGAGCGCACACTCAGTGGTTCTCTTTTCTTTTTCGGCAGCAAATGCATCACGACGCCTGAAAGCTCTTGACAGTACGGTACTGGAGTACCTACCCGCGGTGTAGTAGAGCACCTCGTTGAGTGTGCGTAGACCCGTGGTCCACTGGCTAGGGCTGACATACACCACCAGAAGGCGCTGGGTGTGGAACGGCGCCCAACATACGAAGAAGGCGATCACCACCGCCACTGCGCGAAACGGAGGTGAGCACGCCGATGTGAGTAACCACGCAATGAGTCATTCCAATTGGGGATGCCAAGCGTACATTACTAATTTACACCGTCGTCCTAATTTATATTCACTTCAGGGTCTTTATACGGTGTTATATGTGTTCATGTATGTGTGAGGTTCTTGTAAGAACACCTCTGCCCACAGCACCACCTGTTTGCACTACGGTGTGTTTGCACGTATAGGGGTGGTTTGAAATGTAATGTGGATTGGCCCGAAGGGACGCTGCACAAAAATAACCCCTTTTTTTGCGCTGTGTGCTTAGAAGAGTGGTGGGATATAAGGCTGTTTACACGATTTCCACCTTTTCAACTGTAAGAACTGAACTAAAGAATTGTAGTGGCTTAACGTCGCTACCCCATACCATGGCCATAGCGCCGCATTGTTTTGCACAGGTAGACTTCTGTTGTAGGTCTGACGTCTTCTCGTAAAGGCATACTATTTGGTCGTTGTTCTTTTTGCTTATACTCTTGTTACTGTGCGGTAAACGACATAAGCCTGCGCAAATAGACCGGTGGACCACTGGCTAAGACAAAAACACAAAAACGAAACCCCAGCGACTAAGAAATCTGAAACAAGCACTTCGCCTCATATCAATCAAGAATGGAGACAAACACTTCGATCTATTTTTTTTCTACAAGTCTTTGTGAAGTAGACAATGTCATCACCTAAACAAGAGGAAGGACCACAGCTAAGAACATAAGACTTTGTGTCAACAGTGGTAAAAGAAATGTCTCTGGAGCCAGCGTATCGCCAAGGGGACTTGCCTTTGTCAGGACGCGGACAAATTATTGCTCTGACGAAGTCAAGTTGTTGACCTAATGAGGACAACTCCCCGTGTCGAAACGTTCGCTCCACAGATGTGTTTTCTTCGACCGCTGATGACCAGGTTGGCATCACGAGGGTGACGAAGGCTGCTCGTTTTCATTCAGTCATGCGAGAGACGGCAAACATATAGACCCGCTCAAAAAAAAGCTATTTAATGGAGGACAAGAATAAGAAGTCCGAGTTTGTCGATGTTTCATGATCATGCAGCACTTCATAAATGGTGGTGGTTATGCATTTAGCGCAGTTAACAGAAAGTTTGCGAAAGCGCACGTTCTACTGTGCAAAGCGTTTACAATATATTTAAGCCTAATATTGGGGCACGTATCCTCCGCAACTTCCGATTGGCTAAGGCACTGCAAAGGAATATAGCTTTTTTTTTGGCTGTGAGGCAGCGAAACATATTTAGTCTCACAGTCGTCTCGCAGTTTAGGCATGGCGGGAAAAGAGCTCAAATATACGCGGACGAAGAAGGGATGGACAAGACACAGGCAGTGTTCTTTCTCGGTTCGTGCAAAGTGGCGCCGCTTTCTTTTTTTTTGCCACGGATCTACACCTATTCGGCCAAATGCCACCTGTCGCAAACGTCACAGTGCGCGTTCTGTCGTCGGTGGTGATCCTCACCGAGCATCCTGTGCACGGGTCTCCGCTGCTGCCTCCCTTGCTGGCCGGGTCCCGGCTGGCTCCGTAGTCGCATGCCTATCTTGAGGTACAGCACTGCTATCAGTGTCATGGGAAGGCAGAAGAAGGCGAACGTCGAGCACTGGAGCAGGGGAAGGCTGACCGCCGTCGTGTCCATCGGCAGGGCGCAGAAGGCCGACTCCGGTACCACGCGTCCCGAGCCCAGCGGAAAGTCGACGAAGTTGATTCGGGTGTAGACGGCGAACGGTACGGCGCTCACCAGCGACACCACCTGGTTCATTTGTGCAAAAAGCGTGTATGACAATCCATATCCTCCTGAGATCTGTGCGGCGATGGATCTATCTATCTATCTATCTATCTATCTATCTATCTATCTATCTATCTATCTATCTATCTATCTATCTATCTATCTATCTATCTATCTATCTATCTATCTATCTATCTATCTATCTATCTATCTATCTATCTGTATGTATGTATGTATGTATGTATGTATGTATGTATGTATGTATGTATGTATGTATGTATGTATGTATGTATGTATGTATGTATGTATGTATGTATGTATGTATGTATGTATGTATGTATGTATGTATGTATGTATGTATGTATGTATGTCTGTCTGTCTGTCTGTCTGTCTGTCTGTCTGTCTGTCTGTCTGTCTGTCTGTCTGTCTGTCTGTCTGTCTGTCTGTCTGTATGTATGTATGTATGTATGTATGTATGTATGTATGTATGTATGTATGTATGTATGTATGTATGTATGTATGTATGTATGTATGTATGTATGTATGTATGTATGTATGTATGTATGTATGTATGTATGTATGTATGTATGTATGTATGTATGTATGTATGTATGTATGTATGTATGTATGTATGTATGTATGTATGTATGTGTACGCTTTGGAAGTTGGTTCGTATTACCGACTGGCAAGTTTGAGAACTGAAAAACCACCTTTTTCTTTAAATTCCACGGTTACTTGCCAGAAGTGGCCCCTCCACACACACGTGGACAGAGTAAGCATCTCCCCACGTCTGACATGCTGAAAACTGATTTTATTTGCGTGAACACAGCGATGAATATGCAAGATCGTATGGTGGTTTGCCCTTTTGACTCAGTAGCCTCGGTTTTGATGTTATTTCCCCATGTTCGAAGAGCGCTTCGTAGTTGCTTTTTGTCGTTTCAGGCTGCCCAACAGTATATATTTCAATTAGTGTCCATTTTCTCTAAAACTGGGCGCAAAAATATGAGTTAACAACTTTGATATTGTCCGACATGCATTTGGCGCCATATCAAGTTTGACTATGTTATGCAATCTTCAATATATCGTCATCTGCAGCGAGAAGAGAGCTGTTGCACGAGAGAAAATTACAGTAATCGAAAATCGAAGTGCTACCAGCTATTGTGGACCATGATACTTCCCATATGACATCAGCGCTGGCTGAATGACAGAAAGCGGCAGAGAAGGAGGTCACATGGCATTACGTCAACCACGCAGTTGTGGCGCAGGCAGTTAAAATTTAGAAACATTAGCGGGACCTTTGACGGTAATTGTCTACATACCAAAGTCATACAGTGGCACGCATAAAATGATTATAGTAGATATTTCAGACGAATAATCTGTCGATATAAGTTGCGTAATTTTTTTTTCCTTTAGCGTCCCTTTAAATGGGCACCTTTGCAGATATTCAGTATAGCAACTGATGTGCTGTGTTTTGTGCTACTTTGCTTCAACAGGTCGAGTAAATCAGCCTGGTGCTGCCATCTGCTAAACACCTGGTTAGCGTAGAGAAGGGAGTGAGTGACCGCTCAGGAAGAATATTGGTTGCAGCTATTATCCCTAGGCAATAAAGGACTATTTTTTTCACACTGTAGAGATTCCTTCTGAGAAACGTGTTTGTAGCTTTGTGCAGCTCTAGGATGGACGACAATCTTTCTCAAAGACTTAGGATGTTGTCTCGGTTTTCTGTGCGGATGCTCGCAAACTAGCTGTGGTCACCGCCCATGCCTGCTCTTAAGTGGCCTCCAGTTGAACGGGTAGTTGAAGGGGGTAAGTTGGACTTGTGATCTCGTACGTACTTGTACTACTCATAATCAGCTATAAGCAACCCGGAACCAAGATTGAAGACGCGGGGGCTGCAAGCAACAACACGTGACTCACCCAGATGATGGCGATGATGCGCACGGCACGCGTCAAACTTGAGGTGGTCTGCAGGAATAGCGGGTGATAGATGGCCACGTAACGCTCTGCAGTGAACGCCACGATGGTCAGAACGGAGGCGTAGGAAGTAGCCTCGGCCACCAGGGCCCGGAAACGGCACAGGGCTTCGCCCAAGCGCCATGGGTACTGCTGCCAGTACAGCTTCAGGTCGTTGGGCAGCCCTGCGCGAGGGATAGAGTGGACACAGAGGCGTCATTTCTCACACGTGACCTGAAAAGTAATTGCCGCGCTATTTATTAATCGCGACAAATATTACTTGCGATTGCAAGTTACAACTAGCGTTCGCACTGATTCGTAAGGTCTCTTGTCTGAAGCTTCTAGTGTGTCATATGTGCCTCTGATATGTGTGATCACACATGGCCTTTCTTGGGACAGCGAGTTTTACTTGGCGTTAGCGTCGAATCGCGCCACCGCATTCAAAGCATCACGTGCCGCTACCAGTAGGAGCCGCAGCAACAGACATGGCTCCGAGGTGAATGAAACAGTCGAGGCAATACTCGGATGACATGCGCCGATTTCCTTGCCTGATTGCGATTAGTAGTAATGCTGTGGTCGTGCCCAAACGAGCTTGTGATCGTTAATAATATCTGCAGTTTATTTGTTCTGGTAGGTGCACCTAAATGTATTTGCCCGAGCGTATTCGCACTGGAAAACAGCCGTTCCTGCGTTCGAAAACAGCTTTACGCCTTTGCAAGATATTAGCAAGAGAGAAAGCTTCGATCAACGAGCTAATTAGGTTAGGAGAGCAGACAGTTGGGTTAGTTGGTTGAAATGCACACTGAAATGGTTCGCGCGGAGACACGAGGACAAGTCGAGAAAGAACGACGACGAACGCTATAGTTTTCATTTTCATTTTCATTTTATTACCTTAAAGACCCCTTGCGGGGTATTACATAAGGGGTGGGTGGTACAAAAATACAGTTTTTCAGTATGCATTTCAATAGCGCTCGCCCTTGTTTCTGTCTCGGCTTGCCCTCGTGTCTCCGCGAAAACTTTTGCAATATGTAATTAGTTTTGACAGGTGGTACAGAAGCCGGTTGCGAGCTGTGCCACGATATTGTCGAACAGCAACAAGCTTGCTCCGAGAGAATATTTAGCGCCACAGGCATGGAAGACGGAAAATGGCTACCATGAAACGTTGGGTCAGAACAGGCGACAGGGCGTCTCGCTGCACCTGGATGGCTCTAACGTGATAGCATTATCAGGACCGGGCCACCCGTGCCTTTATGACACCACTTCCAGGTCCGACACGTGTTTTGAAATGAATTAGATAACTTTCGCGAGCACCGACAAAAGAGGAAAAGAAAAGTTAACCATGGTCGTACCTGGTTGGCCACCCTGCACGTTGGAAAGGGGGACGAAAAATAAAGGAAGGAAGGAAGGGAGGAAGGTGTGCACGCACCAATGAAGGTCAAAGCTCGCTTCACAAATTACCAGAGGGAACTCTCTGGCACAACCGTCGTACCGCGACCATGAGAATTCTGGGTAGTACATGGTTTTGTGTAATCTTCGTGTTCAGTTTCAAACATTCTTGAGGAGTTATTTATAACGCCTGTTTTTTCTAAATTTCCCATATACTGAAAAAAACAGGACTGCACTAACCATTACTAACATGCACAGTAATTGTGCATTGTTGCGTTTATACCCCAATGCCTCGTTGAAAACGACCAAGTTGCAAAGTTTCACGGCCGTTTTAAGCCATACGGATGAAGTTTGGGAAAATAATTGTTCTGTCCTTCCATGTTGAACTCCCGTAGACCCTATCGCTCGAGTCCTTTGTAGCAAATTTTTGAATAAAAGTGAATGTCTGCGAGGGCGTGTGGTGAGTGCTGTTGTCAGTATCGTCTCAACCACGCCTTTTATTACGCTGTCCTCGGGACAGGCCCACTTTCTTTCACGCCCATACCTACAACAAGAGCCGCTGAGTGTTCAGAGTATTGCTAGTGACAATTGCTATACAATGTTATAAAATTACAAGACACGTGCTAGGCAATAATGCTAGATAATGAAACCAGAAAAAGCGCACGGGAAGTTAATTGTTCTGCTCAATTGAAAGGCAGAAGTGCTCCCGCGAAGCAATATGCAAGTGGACAAAAAAGAGGACCTGCCACAGCTGAGCACCAGCTGCCATATCACATTATAACGCGCCACGGGTACAACGTGATGGCGGCATTCACACCGGCGACTGACGAAGATCACGTGTCCGGCCGAGCCGCTACACACGGCAATCGATGTTCACACCGGCGTGGACGACCGGCCAGTCGTCATGCCGGAACGTGTCGCCATTGCTGCTACTGCGGCGGTTGACTCGTCTGCTCGAGCAACCGTGGCCACGTAAAATAGACATCACCGTATTCCGACGTCCTACTCCAGCCCCGCTGATAGGTCCAGGAGCTTTGAGACTCCAGCCACGGAGCTGAAGAATCAGTCAGCAAGCGACTTCACGAAATCGACCATCGGCGACTAACTCGGTCGCGCGACCTCCGTCAGTCGCCGGTGTGAATGCCGCCATAGCCCCTAAGCGTGTAGAGATGTCGCGGACAGTCACGACTGCTGCTTGCAGTAATCGAGTTAGGCGATATCAAATATTTACTAGATGTTGTAGTTCTATTTTTTTTTTCGCAGCAGCTTAATTTTTCTCTCTGTGTTTATCTGCGATACCAGTACTATAGGTTACAAGACGCGCGCTGATGCCGAAATGGTTTTCAAATTACTACACTTTCCCGCGGTAGGATGGATTGGTGCACAAGTACCTATTAAAAAGTGCCAAGTGTTGCCAGAGCTTCAAAAAGCTTACTGTGCACTTCATTCACGTGACATTCACATTCACGTGACATTCAAAGTATGTGCTGTTATACGTAGGAACGTTCTTGTGATTTAAGTAGAAGTATGCCTATTATTTTATGGTCATGGAACGTAGAAATGTTTGAATAACTAGCCAAGTGGACTTACACCAAGAACGCGTTTATTACGATTGAGGTTTGTCGTTCCTAAACGTAAAAAAAAATTATGCGTGGATATGCTATCGCAAACACCAGAGACCACCGGAGCGGGGGGAAGTTAAGGCTTCACAAAAATCCATGCCGTCTTCCTCTGTAGAGGGTCTCGATTGGAACGGCGCGCCATTTGAGGCGCCCGCCGCAACAGAAGTGATTTATTAAGACGCCATTATGCATCGGTGTCGTGTGCCAGACGCTGCACCGACGCGACGCGGTGGCAACCGCCGCGCCTTAGCTTTGATACATACTAGCTCTGACGTCGTGTAGCTGGTAGCTTCTTGAAATCCGTCGAAGTGAGCGCGCGGGTTTTTATTCGAGAGCAATGACGTCACACCAACTGTGTCCCCGCCGCTCCTTCTCCTCCGCTAGGCTCCATCCACCCTCACCGCGTCGCTATGCTGCGCTATGCTATTCTTATACTCTGCTTTCACTCTCTCTCAGCTCTCCCCCCAGATCGGAGAAGCTGCGGACGTCAAGAGAAATCCAACGAGGTTCTAACAGCTCCCATGTAAAACGAACAAACTCACCAATAGAAATCAAACGTACACAATACATGATATTGTTGATATTTATATTTAATTTGAAATTGTCAGAACTATAAATTTGATCAATATTGGACTATCTCTACGAGTTAACCTCAAGGCGAAAGAAATAATAGCGTCTAGTATTGAGCAGTGAAGTCATCACTGCCATCCGTAATCTAATGCTCGTACAGTAAAAAAAAAAAACACAGACCAACGTATTTTCGCGGGTACTAACAAGCAATAGCAATAGCCGCGGCTTTTCACTATTCGTAAGGTGTCTTAAGCATAGCGGACGTTTCGCATACCCACGAATTTGCCGGTTCCTACATTGAACTAACGCTCCTTTCACGAAGTGTCAGAGCGCGCGACAACGTGGCCACGTATGCTTTAAATGACTGTAACATAAACGCATATACAGGGCTCACTGGAAGCTTACAAAGCGCTACTCGAAAACCCACCTTAATTTATAGAATTATATTGACATTTCTCCTCCTTTACCTTTGGCAAAGCTGCGCACAGTTATCAAAGCTAAAAGCTTTCCTTGCGAACCGAACGCGTTTCTCAGTATCTGGACGAACGCGCAGCCTGGAATTCCCATTTGTGCACGGCGGTCTGGCCGCGTGTAGCTTCCAGTTGGGCTTGCGAGGAGGCGTCGCTCGCTCACAGAGTTTTAAAGCGCAAGCTTTAAGGCTCATTGACACCGGCAACTTGAAGAGGTCGCGCGACCATTTGCGATTCGCGACCAAAAAGCTACCCAAGGTGACTGATGTTCACACCGGCAAACCCGGCTGAGCGCGACCCGCAAGTCGCAATCCCAGAGATTATCGTTCTCAGCGAGAACTCTCGGAATATATGGTGGCGCGGACTTTGTATTTGCCGCGATGCGGAAGGAGGCCGCATGTAGACACATGAAAGATCACTTACGGTGCGCCGCTGATTGGGTTATCACTTTTGCGACCACGGCCGCCCTACTGAAAAATCGAGCAGCGAGCGACTGGCCCAAAATGGGTCGCTTTTCGAGAAAAGCGACCGTTTGCGACTGGTCGCTTTGCGACCAACTTGGTCGCGCGACCACTGTAAGTAAGTCGCCGGTGTGAAGGAGCCTTTACTGGCCGCGAACTTGCAATTTCGCCGTGGCCGGGCTCAGAGGAGGCACATGACGTCACGCCGCGTTCCTCGTCACACCGCGTTCCTACGCCGCGTTCCTACGCCGCGTTCCTCGTCGTTGCCCTCGCCTCCGCTCGCTTCGCCAGCTGCGTCGCATGCCTGATAACATGTCGGAAGATTGAAAAGGAGAGCTCGCGTGCGCCGCAACCACAATTGAGGCGGCAGTATGGACGGCGACAATTTTGATAAGCAGGAGGAGGCCTGGAATCGACATCGGAACAAGGTGAGGAGGAAACGAATCGCCCAGGAAACAGACTAACAGCGCGCCGAACGACTGGCAAAACGCCGCAACATGGCTAGACAACCAGACTAACCTGGACTTGCCGTCAAGATTAACCAAGGCTAACCATGCCTTGGTTAACTTGACTAATTGCCTTGGCTAACTATGCCTTAGCTTTTTCTCCACTTGGTGCGTGCGCGTCGGATGGTTCGTAACCGGCTGACGAAAACTGCAGCGTTCCCTTTCGCGTCCGGTCTGCAACGTTGTCAGTGTTCGCCCCACATCGGGTATACAGAGCGGTGATGGGTCGTTTTCGCATTGGGCGAAAAAAAAGAGAGAGAGAGAAGGGTGCACCAGCAGTTGAAGTTCGTGCATTTTGAGAACGTATGAAGAAGAATAAAAAAATTCTAGATAAAGAAAGTGTGACTTCTTTGGTAGACCTGCTAAATATTCTTGTTTTTATCCGTCCAAAAGCATTACACTGCGCTAGTTCACGCTTCAATGGTCAAAACATCATTAAAGTCTCAAGAATGCTATATTATAATCTGTCTTGCTCGTGCGATGCATTTCTATGATACGCAAAGTGTCGCTGATAATTTAGTGGCGTGAGAAGGCTATTCACTTACTAAGGTAATCAGCTTCGATCGTTACAGCATAACTTCTTGAAATCTTCAGTACAATGCACCGAAGTTGCTGCGGACACAGTCGCTGTTTTGGCGTGAAATATAGAAAGCGTCTCGTATTTTCCTAGCTGGCTCTTCCCCGTGTTTGTGCAACAACGTATGCCCAGTCGTCAATTAACGTTTTTTCTGGGAAAACACGTTTAAACGCAAAATTATTTGCAAAATTAGCAAAATTATAAACAGGTGGAAATTCGTGAACTTTACAACGATGCGGTAAAGTTGGTAGGCATTGTTTTCATGTTTGTTTAGTATGTTTAGTATTTCCCTAGCTGGCTCTTCCCCGTGTTTGTGCAACAACGTATGCCCTGTCGTCAATTAACGTTTTTCTGGGAAAACACGTTTAAACGCGAAATTATTTGCAAAATTGGCAAAATTATGAACAGGTGGAAGTTCCTGAACTAACAACGATTCGGTAAAGCTGGTAGGTATTGTCTTCATGCTTGTTTATGTATGTTTACATTAGGAACAATAATTATTATTACCCATTCATGGACTCAACTTCAAAGCTCTCGGACCAATCCCTTTCAACAGGACAGCGCCTCAGTGAGCAGCGAATATCAACATCCAGTTCTGCACATTTGCCACTAAACCATTTAAAAACGTGGCACAAACTGGTCGTAACCGAATGAAAACGTGGAAATCCCCATAACCTTTGAAAAAAAAAACTCCTTCTGAGGTGGCGCAAACGCGAGAGGTGAAAAGTACCAGTTGGCGACTCGTTTGAGATGCCTTTGCGCCCGCTGCTATACGCTGATCGCTTTCCGTATTGCGTTGGCCAGTCTTTCTCCTCTCCTAATCAGGCACGGGACCTGGGCTATCGTTTCGAGGCCCATTCCTCTGGGGAACCATTAGCTTGGACTGTTGGCAGCCCTATCTTGGGACGAAGAGAGCGAGGCCCTGCTAGGCGATAGCGGTGATTGAGTGGGAGTGCCAGCCCGATTCCCAAGGAAGCCTCGTCCGAGTCTTCGGTTCCGCTCTGAGGGAAGGCAAAATGTACTGGGATTTTTTTTGGGTGCTTTGTGTGGAACAGGTAGCGGTATTATTTTACACTTGCTCACGGAATCTGGTTGTTGCTATTCGGGCATCTTTTCGGGCGTCAGAGTAATGGGATTGCGAAGAAAGTTTCGCTACACTGTTTCCAAACAATCAGTTCGTCCACAAACGTAGGCTTTTTTTTTCTTCCTCCGTAACTTTCTTTGTGGCCACATGTAATTAAGAACTGGAAGCATTTGTGTATACGTTGTTGTGAAAGTCTTGCCTTACATTTAAAGCTCCGTTTCGTGGTTTGCCTTTTGGGACGTCGTTGTTTTAAAGGAAGGCTTGGAAATGGGCTAGTTAGCATTCAAGAATTACTATGTGCTTGAACGTCGAGAATAATATAGGGACTTGAGGTCAGACACACATGAGCGCTGACTTGTACCGGCGTTCGAGAAGCGTCCACACGAACAGTAAAATATCGTGCAGTCGCCCTAATGCGTTGCAGAGCGATTGTCTTTGTAAATAGAATCGAAGACAGCGTCAGAAAAAGTTTACGTTCTCTTTTTCTGCACATATTTTTGGGAACATCGCAAACAAACAAACAAACAAGCAAACAAACAAAGAAACAAACAAAGAAACAAAAACAAACACACACACAAACAAGTCAAGCACATGTAGCATTGTCAGGCATCACAGTTTAACACTGCAAATCATAGCAGCAAGTTGTTCAGTGCTGCCAATCAATTAGCACTTTCCGGCTGAGCGTTTCTGCAGGGTCCGGCAACGTGATCTTTCGCTATACCACTAACGCCTGTCACTTAAATTTTGTTTTCTACTGCCGCGCGGTTTCCTGCGGACGGAGAGCGGGCACCACCTCAACAAATGCACCGCTTAATGTACCCATAAGAGCTAGCGATCGAAAGCAGCGAGTCCAAAAAGTGTCGGCTTTGTTCTCACAGGTCTACGACACGAGTTTCAACGACGCAAACTGCGTGCTTTATTAGGTTTCACTCCTGAGCAAAATCGAGTGCTTCTGCCGGGGATCTTCGTTTGCCGTATTTGCTGGTAGGTAACTGGCGGCAGCTATGGTCCCCGACATGTAAACTGATTTGGCTGAGGCTACTAGTTCCAGGAAGGTCGTTCGTGACATCCTACTTAGCTCCGATCTTACGGGGGGCGCATGTCGTCAGTGTGAAGCATAAGTATGGTAGCAACCTGTCTGCATGGCAGGTCATGCGGGTGCAGGTCAGAACTTGAAGAAATTGCCATCATCGACATGCATGCATGCCGACAAGCGGTCATGCGAGATAGTGGAGGCTTTAACAATTATCAAGCATTGGCCCTTCGTGGCAACTTGGCGTCCATTCAACTATCTGACAGAGATATCGCGTATCCACATGATCACCCCACCCGCTTCTCGCCTTCACTCAGGGCACGTATTCCGGGACTATCACTTTCGGCGATACTGTCGCCTCGGCCATTAGACGCGCGATGATTGGCTGGTTGAGCAAAACAAGATGAGCTGATTGGCTGGTTGAGCACTAGGACACGCGAAGGCGATAGTGTCGCCGAAAGTGATAGCCCGAGAATACGTCCCCAGGTTTCCCTAGTCACTGATTCAATAATGTTTAGGTCAGGTTTCTTTCTCGATAATGGGCCGTTTTCTACCTGTCTACCAATACATTTTGACACCGCACAATAACCTTTATTGTAAAACTCAGCGTCCGAGTGGTCTCTTCCCTTAACCTTTTGTCACAATTTCGCGCTGTTTCTCGTATTATGTCGTCAAACAAGCAAGTTAAGTTCACGACCAGCTTGCGGTACTCCAAGTAAATAACCAATTAATGTGCAAAAGAAAAGTAAATAGATATTGAGCACTTACTGTGACAGGTTAAAAAAATAACGTTTACGTTAGTTAACGCTTACAGCAACCGGGGCACCAACTTGGCCTTATCAGCGGCCCGATACACTGAATCTGGAACGTTTGTAGTGCAGATGACGCGTCACAATAGATTAAAAATTATTCAAGTGAAAACATTGATGAGGGAACTGTTCAGTGGGCATTTGTTGGTTCCCGTGAGTTCAGCTATTAGCAAATATAAGGTTTACCATGTGCTATTACAGTAATCTTAGTTATTTGCTGCTGTTTGATTATTTCCGCGTTTTCTTGCTTATTTCTTTATTTTTGTGTTGTCGTTTCGCTAATAATCTGACAGTCCTCTTATTGGACCCCCACACAAATACGCATTTGAACCCTTAACGTGGTAACAAATAAAATGAACTAAAGCTGTCACACATTAACACTGGAACGGAGGCTACGTGAACGATAACTACTATCGATATCGATTCATGGAGCTAACCTTGACATTCATTCACTCCCAAAACTTTATTAGTGTCCTGAAGCCCGGTATTTTCAGACCGAGGCGGGCCGCGTCCACGTCGGCGCCGCCAGGCCGAGCCTTATGGCGTCATCGTGGACCGTCTGGACAGCCCGTAGTTGATCTTGATAAGAAGAGCTTGATATCATCTTGTGCCAGTAAAGCCATCTGCAAGCAATCAGATCGAAGTTCTCCGGAAAGCGTGCGCCAAACGCGGTGAAAGCAAACGAGATGTTGCGTGATAGTCAGACAGCCGTAACTGCGCTGCGGCGCTTACGTTGTCCATAAACTTTCATCAACGTTGCGCGAAGCTTCCGGTACGTCGTGGCGAACTCTCTGCGAGCACGCGACACAGTTAGTAGTACGCATGAATATAGTCAGTGCCATTGGCCAAGGTGCTTTATGTGGCACGTCAAGGACATGGGAGAAAATGGGTTGAGTGGTCCATGGATGCACGCTCTGTTAACCATTTTACGTTTGTAGAAAACTATACGTTGAGCGCCCTGCTTTCTGCTCGGCTATGCCCTGCGTACTATAACCCTGCGGCTGTACGGCATGCTAGTGCTTCCCTGCGCACAATGATTCGATGACTGACAGCTTCAGCGCACTTTGTTTGTCGTGGTAGAAAAAAAGTAAAGGAAGTGGGGTTTTTTGGTGTTTTAGCAGCCCCGATTCCTTGTGTGCTTTGTCTAGCCAACTTGGCGAAAGTTCGCAGGAAGATGCAGCCTTAAAGGGATCAACAGTTTTAAAGCAAGGAATGTCACCCGAGGGACTGTTTCGACAAAGAAAAAAAAAAGAAAAGTTGCTGAGGAAAGCAGTTACCCTGAAGAAGGCAAGTCCCTGTGCCGAAAGCTTGGCTCCGGTGACATTACTCCTTCAACCATTAGCGATCATCAAGAAAAAAAGTTGCCGAGGAAAGCAGTTACCCTGAAGAAGGCAAGTCCCTGTGCCGAAAGCTTGGCTCCGGTGACATTACTCCTTCAACCATTAGCGATCATCAAGAAAAAAAGTTGCTGAGGAAAGCAGTTACCCTGAAGAAGGCAAGTCCCTGTGCCGAAAGCTTGGCTCCGGTGACATTACTCCTTCAATCATTAGCGATCATCTAGAAAAAAAGTTGCTGAGGAAAGCAGTTACCCTGAAGAAGGCAAGTCCCTGTGCCGAAAGCTTGGCTCCGGTGACATTACTCCTTCAACCATTAGCGATCATCTAGAAAAAAAGTTGCTGAGGAAAGCAGTTACCCTGAAGAAGGCAAGTCCCTGTGCCGAAAGCTTGGCTCCGGAGACATTACTCCTTCAACCATTAGCGATCATCTAGAAAAAAAGTTGCTGAGGAAAGCAGTTACCCTGAAGAAGGCAAGTCCCTGGGCCGAAAGCTTGGCTCCGGTGACATTACTCCTTCAACCATTAGCGATCATCTAGAAAAAAAGTTGCTGAGGAAAGCAGTTACCCTGAAGAAGGCAAGTCCCTGTGCCGAAAGCTTGGCTCCGGAGACATTACTCCTTCAACCATTAGCGATCATCTAGAAAAAAAGTTGCTGAGGAAAGCAGTTACCCTGAAGAAGGCAAGTCCCTGTGCCGAAAGCTTGGCTCCGGTGACATTACTCCTTCAACCATTAGCGATCATCTAGAAAAAAAGTTGCTGAGGAATGCAGTTACCCTGAAGAAGGCAAGTCCCTGTTCCGAAAGGTTGGCTCCGGTGACATTACACCTTCAACCATTAGCGATCATCTAGAGAAAAAGTTGCTGAGGAAAGCAGTTACCCTGAAGAAGGCAAGTCCCTGTGCCGAAAGGTTGGCTCCGGTGACATTACACCTTCAACCATTAGCGATCATCTAGAAAAAAAGTTGCTGAGGAAAGCAGTTACCCTGAAGAAGGCAAGTCCCTGTGCCGAAAGCTTGGCTCCGGTGACATTACACCTTCAACCATTAGCGATCATCTAGGAAAAAGTTGCTGAGGAAAGCAGTTACCCTGAAGAAGGCAAGTCCCTGTGCAGAAAGGTTGGCTCCGGTGACATTACACCTTCAACCATTAGCGATCATCTAGAAAAAAAGTTGCTGAGCAAAGCAGTTACCCTGAAGAAGGCAAGTCCCTGTGCCGAAAGCTTGGCTCCGGTGACATTACACCTTCAACCATTAGCGATCATCTAGGAAAAAGTTGCTGAGGAAACAGTTACCCTGAAGAAGGCAAGTCCCTGTGCCAAAAGCTTGGCTCCGGTGACATTACTCCTTCAACCATTAGCGATCATCTAGCAGAGAGGGTTGCTTTGCGCGTGCGTGCGTGGGTGGGTGCGAGTGTTTTAGCAATGGCGGTTCCAACGCTGATGAAGAATTCCAATGTTCGTATAAGCAGGTCCCCCTGTAGAAAGCCCACTGAGAACTGTGATGCTACAGAGCATAAAAAGCAGGTAACAAGTAAACCAGCAGCCTCTCTACACTGATACACCGACTAGTGTAGTGACAATGACGTCCCCCCAAGCTAATTTCTCGAATCACACTTCTGTGCGCGGCCCTTGGAGATGATATTAGGGTGCTCAAAAAGATCTGGCAGTCGTTTTTTTCCGAGTTGTACGAACTTTATTTTCGCACAAGTCACGCTCGAATAGACCGAATAGTGTTTACTTCTGGTCATGGCCAGCTTTCTTAACTGTTTCCCGCTTTCTTTTAGTCCATCTCGTGTTTCTAAAAAAAAGAAATTTAGACGCAGATGCACTGACTCAGCAAACATTAATTGGCTTATCTTTCAGCGGTTGCGTTCTGTGCGCGGCCCTTGGTGATGATATTGGGGTGCTCAGAAGGATCTGGCAGTCGTTTTTTTTTCGAGTTGTACGAACTTTATTTTCGCACAACTCACACTCGAATAGACCGAATAGTGTTTACTTCTGGTCATGGCTATCTTTCTTAACTGTTTCTCGCTTTCATTTAGTCCCACCTCGTGTTTCTAAAAAAAAAAATTAGACGCAGATGCACTGACTCAGAAAACATTAATTGGCTTATCTTTCAGCGGTTGCGTTTTCTCCCATCTTTTTATTTTGCTGAACCGCGTCTTGCTCTGCTATGTTTGCTATGCCACGCTTCCTTTCCAGACTCCTAAAAGCTCGCACTTCTTGTTAAAGCCGCGAGAGGGTGCTTTGAAATTGAGACTTTGTCGAACGCTGAAAGTGCCCGGTACCGGTTTCAATCGAGAACTTCCGCTCTTCCTGGACAGTTCCGTTTGCTCGAAGGAATCCGGGGCTTTTGTGCGAGAAAATCACTCCGGCGACTTCACTTCTGTTTACAAATAGGCTTGGCCGATCGAAACAGGTTTCTCCAGTTTGCCGAAGAAGCGAGTCAAAAATTGGTTGACAGTTTATCTGGATACCGGCGCGCCTTCACATAGCCTGGCCACTTTCTTGCAGCCTTGGAAGTTACTGCCACAGGGCACTTCGTCGGCGGCCGGCAAAGCAATTTGTAACGTGCAGCTTCTTGTAATTGCTTCACTCGGCACTGTGTGCAACAATTCACGATGTGATGAGGAAGTACACACGTGTCGGATTATAGTTCAACTGTGCTTCTGGGTGCTGGTGACTTCTTATTTGATCCAAAGAACTTTCATAATATTGTCTTTCTTTCTGTTTGTTTTTAGTCCCCTGGCGTGAGGGTACTCTATAGATTCAATCTATGTCGCCCTGGTTTAGTGGCATGTAAGCATTTTTATTTTGTTTCGAATGTTATTTTAAACATTGTGAGGGTGCAGGACGATCATTAGGGTATAAGGTGAAATTTAACGCTGTAGTCACAACTGACCTTTTATTATATGCAACTTCTCGCTTGTAGATTGACCAGTCGCATGTTATCTTTGTTAGTGTGAGAAACACTCAAGTCAAATCATTAACATGCGGTCTCTAAACACCGGCAACAACTTAACAACTTCTCCTATTGCTATCTATCGTATCTGGCCATTAATTATTTATAACTCACTTCGTTATTGTTACGATCATCGTATACACTTCTGAGTGACGTGCAGTGCAAACCCTTTTCCAGAGATATCCAATCGTTCTGTCCTGAATCGAGCTGTTATCGACTGTCGAACGTCAATACTGCATCAAAGGATGCCGCTAGTGGTGGTCCTGAGCAGACTGAAGGTAACTCCTACTGCAATAACATAGTATTTTAATTTTTGTTTCGTTAAAGACTATCGCAGTCAAACGGTAAGAAGGTGAAGGACGAAAGTTTATGTGATAAGAATTGTCCCATTTTTGTTCCCTCAACAACTAAAAAAAAATGGCAATGCGGTTAGCATTCACACACCGCTCAAGGTTACCTTGAACGTAAGTATAGAGGGAAAGCTTTGAAGACAACCGCCATCGAGCGGTGGGGTCCAGACGTGCGCATGTACTTTGCACCTGGGGATATTGGTCAATTCACGCTAGGCCTACACACAGAGACGGAATAGGTGGCTCCTTTATTGTGCTTCGTCGGACCACGTGGCGAAAGTTCTCAGATTAAGCGCTTGAACTGACCTGCAGAGCCTTCAATGGCGTGCTGGATTATTCAGTGGTGGGATAAGAGACCTCACCGTGTACAACGTTCTGTTTCCATTTTCTAATGTCTGGTAATACTTTCAATTTACATGCTTGGTTTATTAAATTTTATGGCTTGGAATATTTGCAGAGCGCTGTGTGATTCAGGAAGCTCTTCCATGCCTGTTTTCGAGAGATGGGAGCCAACTGTATAATGCTGATCTGTATCACATACTTTTTCGCTATTAATAAGGTGTTCCGTGTAGTTCCTCACTTCATATAAGGGACTAAAGAGAATGGAACGCTGCATCTCTCATTCATGAAGCCGATGTGAACCTCTTGGGAAACTCTCGCACAACTTTTCTGACGACTAATATCATTCAAGGCGGGTTCAGGGGATGTGTCGGAAACACATGCAGGATAGAATAATTACTCGTTGATCGTTCGCTAAAACAGTATGAAAGAGGCTGGCGAATGCGTTAGGCGTCGATATAAAAGAAGTACACTAATGAGCAATATGAAAGCGAACAGCGAAACGCCGAATACAAAGAAACAGCTCCCTCCCTCCGAAGCCCCCCTTTTTTAGCCAATCGAAATCCACGCAAAGTATATTTCACTTTGTCTAGAAATGAGAAAATGTACGATGTTCGATTCGGCATTGGAAGGTCATTTTTGTCAAATATTTGTTTTCGATTAGGATCGGATATAGGAATCGGAAATTGGAGATTGGATTGGAATCGGAGATTTCACTGTTGAAACACTCCTGCTAATAGGTTTACACGTAACAAGAAACTTTCCCGTTCAACAAGTAGTCACGTTTAGTCTCATTTAGTCTCTGGGACATTGTTTTCAGCCAGTATGACCATTCGATAGCAATTTAAGCGTTATCTTTCATATAACTCGTGAGCGTACTTATATGTTAATAACTTTCACATTACATGTAGCATAAAACCATAAAAGGCAGTAAAAGATGTTTCAATTTTTTTACGACCTTTTACGATGCACTGAACGGGAGAATTCTACCCCACCATATTCATTTCCGCAACCTTTTCAGAGCAGGTGAAAGTGTATCCATAAGAAACTTCCTTTTGTTAAAAACAAATGAACCGCTTCACCACCGTCTGCAATTTAACGAACTACTGGGTTGTCACGAACAGATTCAGAGCTATACATGTGACTAAACATTTTCTCCCTCGCTTCGACTACAGTTTTCGTAGTTAAAGCATGTTAATGCTCTAATTTCTAGAACTTTTCATTCGTTTTTAGTGCTTTATCGTTTTATCAACTTCATAGGTTGTTCAGGCTCGCCAATGTCCCACTGTACGTCTCCGTCAAGTCGTAGTTCTGCGTACAGCCTGGTGGCAGCGGAGAATGGGAGGAAGTTACGAACAAGCCGGCTTATTTTGACGACGTTGTCTTCCGAGCGTTCAATACACTCTAGCAAGAGTGCGACGCTTTGAGAAGAATATCGCAGACATTCTTGACAGAACATGAATATAGAAAAAGAAGAGCTTGCGGTGTGCTGTACTCCATATAATCAAATGAATAAATATAACCCAAACAACCTAAAGTTAAACAGGACTGCCGGGGGCAACTCATAACGGCGCGATCGATGCTCAAGTGCCCTCGGTAAAGCGGCCTTAGGCAACGAACCTACACGCGATAGTTATGGGAATTCTGCAGGGCTCATTTAAAAAGGGCGAACACCTCGCGGGTCTAACGACAAAGAACAAGGTCGAGGCTAACAAAGGCTGGTTGTGGCAGTTCACCACTTTTGAATCGTTGGAGCAGACCCTGAGGGACACGAACCACGGTACTCAAAAACTACGCTTGTTAGAAAGCGAGTTCTTGCTGCGCTGTAAATGTACTCATTTGCAACGAGTTAAAGCTTTTTGCTTGCTCTCACATGCTTTTGGGCTGGTTTTTCAAAGCGCAGTGCCCGAGTGGCTGGCCACCTGTGCATGCAAAATTAGAAGCGTGGCGCAATTTGATGACTAGAGAGAATGTTCAATGGCCGCCGGCGATGTCGTGCGCGATGGTCATAAAAAATAACGGTTCCTTGGCTGAAATGGTGGCGAAGACCTTATTATCCAAACAGGAAAAAATTAAGCCACAGAACGCGCCAGGGTAGCTCACTGGCACCATGGCTGTGGCTTTGCGCTGCTGAGCTCGAAGTCGCGGGTTCGATCCCAACCGCGGCGGTCGTGTTTCAGTTGGGGCGAAATGCAAAAAGTAAAGGTCGTGCACTTAGAGAAAGCAGCACGTTAAAGATATAGGTAGTTAAAATTATTTTCGAGTGCCTCACTAGGGAGTGCTTCATGTATAGAGTGCAGATTTTGCGCGTAAAATCCAAGAAGTTTGTTTTAAGATTTAAGCCAGCAGAACAAATTAAAAAAGCACTCATCCTCAAAGCACGGCTCCCTAGAGCAAGCTAGAACGAGAGAAATTTTGAGAGAAAGCTAAAAAATCAGTGAGGGCTGTGATCCGAGGTATCATGCATAGCTAGTTATTTGCAATGTGGCAACTGTTTTCTTGCTTTACAGTGCGCTATAACAACGAATAAGTGCTGGCAACTTCTTTTAAGCAGTGGTACTCCCCAAATGAGTGTTTAACTTACTTATGCATATTCACAGCGAACGAGTTGATGTGCACTCTTAAACGAAATTGGACCATTTGGGTCGTATCTTGCCACACAACACTAATCATCATGTGTCTTGTCCGCCTTTCCATTCTTTAACGCTGCGAGCCCGGTACTTTCACGTCACGAACGGCATGCGCGTTATCAGCATGACAGAGCATCCTCGACAGGAAAGTAGCGAGCACAGCGTTTTCAAAAAAGGAAATGTAAGCAAGACAGAACGATTATTGTTGCATGGCAAATATACACCCCAAAGGGTGTATATTTGTCAAGGAGTGTAGAGAAGGGTGGGCGGAAAGGTCAGAAGGGTGTTTGATACATCTCGAAAATAGAGTCAAATTGGGGACAACACCTTTTCAAGGGAGTTCATTTAAATGTACTCCCTAGGGTGCCGCAACCCTCTAAAGCAGAGTTCAATATTACATAAGAATTTAAAACATCATACAGGTCAGTCCTTGCACTCCACTGTTTTCAGAGAAGTGCCTCAAGCCAGTTTAGGACAGCACAGGGCTCGAACAGCTGTCTCCGGGGAAAAAAAAGGAAGTACCGGTAAACCTGACGCAACTTGATCACCGCCATGAAGAGCGAGACTTCTTTGTTGAAGCGATCGAACCAATTGCCAAGTGTGTAGCTGTCTGCAGGAGCGAAATCCCATTCGATTCACGGTTGGATAAAGCGATGTTGATGATAGTGATAATGGCGTAAGTCGGCCGTACAAGCTTACGGACGCAGAGGGGATTACGTGCCCAGCCAGATTCATTCAGGCATTAAAAGAACATTAAAAATAGACCTAATCTCTTTGTGTGCGCGTGTGCCATTCGTCTTTCTAATCGGCTGAGCTACTAAAAAAAAAAGAAGACAGGACAACTGCAACAGTATCTGCTTATATTTTGTTCAGTAACAAGTGACAGTCGCAAGGGAGGGAAGGACTCATAGTTTAGTGACCTGTACGAAACGCCCACGCGGATTATATAGTACATCATTCAACGAATAAGGTAGGTCAAAACAAGGAAAAAAAAGAAAACCAGGCTGCTCACTGTCGTAAATCTCGTTGCGCGCTTACGAGCACGAGCTGGGGAATGAAAACCACCCATGATCCCGGCGAATGGAGAGCTACGGCGATCGCATATGTAAACTTCTTTTTTTTTTCGCTCTCTTGCAGATCATTTCGGGGACGACTACTTCTAGTCGCATTACGTTGCATTGCGCAAATTTAGCTCTGCGCTTGCGCAATACTGCCGGGGATTCACGTTGAGATCGGCCTGCAGCTTTATGATGCCGAACGCTATAGATGGTAAAAGAACAGAGAATGATAAAGAAACAGGCCGTCGCCATAGGACGGATGAACAGCGGTGCTAATATTCGCGATCACGTCACTCGTTTTCTCTTTATATCGGAACTGGAGTGCCTGAAGGCATTAGTGGAAAAGCGTGGGAGTTGCAGGGAGAATCACGGCCGGCGAAGTACGCACATCCACAAAACACTTACGGGCATGGCTGTGTTTGCAGATTAAAAAATAACGATGTGCTTTGCGGATGGGAACTAGAACTGATGCAACATCGTCACAGAGACGTGCGCGAAGAAATTACCTATATTGCCGATAAGAGCAATGCGCTCCCCACGGTGCTTAGATGCTCTTCAGATGGCGTCATAAAATATGAAAAAAAAAAGAAAGAGACGTGTCATAAAGCTTGTTGTACTTGTGGGAGTATTAATCAGCTTTAGCCTTGCTTCCTTTCAAAACTTTCCAAAACTTTTGCTATGACGTTAGGAGACAGATGTGCAAAACGAGAAAGGAATAATCTTTATGGCCTCAAACAGCTTCGAAAGAAAAAGCAGCCGCGTATTTTTCAACAAACAATAAAACTGAGTTGCTCATGTCATTATTCACAGTGACTTGTTAAATAAGCCTTCGACAGTACGAAATGCCTTGATGTGAATGTTTGCTAGCCGAACATGCATTTAACCAAACCGTAATTACAAAGATTAATTCGTCGCCATTTATTCAGGTGCCCCCTCTCTTTCCGCTCCCTCACCTGCGCTGTCTTCTGCGCTCTCCTCCTTTTTACTCTTGTTACCCTCTACAAGGAAGTCGTTTCTAAAGTAGCCTTCTTTTCGAGTACCTTCATTTCATTGTTTGCTCGTTACACACAGGAGTGGCTACTCCTAGTAGTAGTATAGTAGTAGTAATACAAACGAAAAAGCTATTCGCAGGTAGATGTAGTCCTCAAGAGATCAGTAGTACTCGAGCAAAGGGATGCCTTTATAGCCAACGTTTCTACAAGGGCACTTATCCTCGCCAGATTATTATTCTCGTCCGATCGGACGAAAGCAAATCCCCTCGTCGAAATATTGCTTACGCAGACGTTCATTGTTTAGGCGACTGCCGTTGCTCTTAGTAATAGTAGGTAGCCATTGGTCAAATGGGAGCACGAAAAGAGTATACCGTCTAATGGCAACTATGCTACTGACAGTTATTCTGTGGCCACAGGCGCACACCAGTATTATGACATTGTGTTCTTTTATATTGTTGTAGCAGGGGATGTCGTGATCCTTCCTGCTGGACGAAGCTCAAAATAAAAAAAAAGTATTTCACTATTTGGATGGGACTGCGTGTAGAACAACGTACATCCCAATACATACCGTTGGAGCAAGTCCTGTTAGAAGATTTGGAACTTAGCGCATTTCTTTTCCCTGTCAGTTTTTCTATGTATAGTAGCTGCTCTTTACGCCAGCAACCCGGAAGTTGGGACAGACGCCCATGGGTGTGATAGCAGCCGGAAGTTGGCTGTAATACGGGCCGCTTGCAAACAGTGGTTAGGAAGGCAATTTGAGCGCTGCGAAAATGGAAGTGTCATCGTGTTTCCTCGAGCATCCGTTCTTCCAGGTCAGCGAAAAGCCCGACAGAGGATATTTACGGGCAACGTGTCATTAAGCGTCGCGCGGCAGAGATTGCAAAAAAAAGAAAGGAAGATGCCAGTTTCCGACATAGGGGGCACACCCTTCCACCCTGCCTCTGTTTCCCTGTCTGTGTTGCTTCTCCCGCTATCTTGACACCGTTCATTATCTGCGGCCTCGGCTACAACCTCTTCGCGCTCTCAACGCTCCACTTGGCGTTACGCCCGTCGTCTTCGCGTCGTCGACCCGACGGCGCCTTTACGACGGCTGAGTGCGCGACTAACGGCTAAGAATGCGTGGCTTCTGGAAAAATAAAAGAGAGCAACATGTCGCTTCAGCGTGTCATGTGTCAGGTATACAGGGACGGGACAAAGACCATCACTTAAGTGGCAAACGTTTCGCTAGTCCGGGCAGTACGAAAGCGTGAAACACTTGTTTTGTTTGCTAAGGAAAAATAAACACCGAAAGGCTGATGGTGGTTAAAGGTTTCCTTTTTTTTCGCGAGACAACAAACTGCGAGCAACTTTTGCGAGAACCTCCACGCCCCCGATGGCTCTGACGTCACATGTAGCGTCACCTTAAGAACGTGAATTTGCATTCGACCATTTCAATCGGACCACGTTCCAGGGAGTGCACAAGGGCCCTTTGTTTTCCACCGTTTCTTTTAGCCCCCCTTCCCCCTCCATGTGCCAACCATACTCTCCCTGCCCCCCCCTCCCCCGTGCACCCTCCTCCTACACAACTTTCTGGTGTGTTGGTTCGAAAGTTCAACGCTGCCCTCTTTGTGACAGGATTAGCAAGCACCCGAAGCTTAGACACGAGTCCTTGACACAGCCCCAACTCAATTCAAAGACCCGCGGTTCTCCTTCGAGGTCACTTAAATCGCGTGTCGCTGCAATAGGTTTAGATGCTAGCTTTTGGAGTACACCTTTGAGCTCTTTCTCGGAAGCCGGAAAGTGTCAGGGAAGTAATCATGACGAAGAGCTTTCCCGCAAAAATTCACATGGTTTCGTTTTCTTCCTTTACTTGTTCGGTACCTTCCTTCAAGAATCGGCACGTATTCCAATGAAGACTTTATATCATTTCCATATGAATAATACGGAACACATAAACATACTAGCGAGACAAATATACCTTAAAGTATGTTTCATACGCACGACTGGTAGTAAAGATCTATATATATTATAACTTCCTGTAGGCCTGCTTGGTGCGTGCTTGACACATTTCTAAAGCGCACGAAAGGCACGGCACAAAAGGAAGGTCAAACACAGAACAGCTGCCTGTCCTGGGTTTGGACTTCCTTTTCTGTAATGTCTCTCTCGCGCTTTCAAAAAACTTGTCCATCTATCTCTCTCTCTACTGACCCCACGCGTACGTAGTGCGCTACTTCCGATGACAACGGTGATGCACCGAATGTCCCACTCGTACATATTACACACGCACACATGATCCGCAAAACAAATCCCTATTTCAAACAACTAGATTGTCTGGTTCGAAGCGGCGTCCCCGTCCCAGCACCAAGAGTGCGGATGGCGTTATCGGACACCGTACGGAGCACATTTAGTAGGAAACACGCAAAGAAAGCCACTCTTTAAAAAAAAGAAAATATGCCGAACGAAACAGCATCCAGACACAGTCTTGACTCGCACTCACCGAAGACGAGTATGAGCAGGTCCGAGATGGCGAGGGAGAAGAGGTAGTAGTTGGTGGGAGTCTGGAAGTGCGAGTTTCGCGCGATCACCAAGCACACTGTGACGTTGCCGACGACGCCGCTCACGAACACCACAACGTACAGAACCGTGAGCGGGATCACGATGGGCAGCAGGATGTGCTGGGGGCCCAGCCGAAGTTCCAGGTACTCCCGTATGGTGGCGTTGTCCTCCAGCGAGCTCACGGCCGCCACGGCGACGTTCTCCATCGCAGTGGCCTCGACGAAGCACGTGGTTCGCAGCGCTCACGGGCAGGTCGTTCGCAGAGGCTTTTCTTTTTTTGTATTTCGTGTTTTTTTTTTTCGGGTTTCTTCGATTCGAGGTGCCCCAGTATGTGAGCGAGCCTACAACGTCGACTTGTCGCTCTTCGCTGGGCGGACCGTCCGGATGCTTTTGGTACCCTATCCGCACAGCGTTAGGTCTTCGAAGTAGGCAGCTCGTACAGGAAATGTGAGGCCTTAATCTCCTCTCAATCACAGTTACCCATGAGCACAAGACGCTTCCTAGAACGCTGCCTGGCTTGACGTCACATGCGGGAGAGTGTCGCAATTCATTTTTCCAAAATTGTTTTTCCTTTCGTGTCACTAACCGCGAAAGCGTAACTTAGGTGGCAGCTAGCTACCAAAGCCCGGCCGTCAGACTCACACTTACTTTGTACCTGTACGCCGACCTGGCGACTGTGCCAGTCAAATTTGGGATCAGCTCCAGGTAGTCTGCTTAGTTTGCAATGTTAACTATTAGAGTCCGCGCGTGTGCCACTGCAATGTCAGTGTTACCATGGTTACAGCGTGTCTACCGCAGTATGTTGAACAGTTCTCTCATGACGTTTACAAGATGAAAAAGTTTCCACTGTTTTAACGCTTCACCGTAGCGCCTAAACACGCGCGCCCTTTGAGCAGCTTTTTCGTCACAGCGCGCAACCGACGGCTTTAGATTAAATATTTCGCAACTCGCGAACCCGCTCTCCCTCTCAACCAGCGGCAGCTCCCGGTAATAAAAAGAACGCCAGACGATTTTCGCGGCTGTTTATTGATTCACCCAGTGGACAGGTCTTGACGTTCCCTCCGAGGTGTCAGGCAAAGGTATAACGCGGCGCAATCGCTTTTTCGTGTCATTTTCTCAGGAACGAACTTCTTTGCCAATAATATTGAAGTCCTTGCAAGCGCTTCTAAGGCACCGCTACTTCGCTATCTGGCAGAAAAAATAAATAAAAGATGGCGTTATGTATGTGGACTAGCTTTTGCTTCCTATAAACTCCAACAAAATGGGTTACAGCTAGTAGGAACCTAAAATAGGCCGGTGTTTATAACTACTCTGAAATTCCACTTAGTGGTGCTTTCTAATCAGGACTTGATTTAGCAAGTTGACTCTGACGTACTTTTTCAATTTAACCAGTGAACGTTTTGAGCGTTCAACATGTTTTTGAATGGACGGGCTGGCGAAATGCGTTCAACCTTGAGCGTTCAGTCCGAGCGTTCAGACCTTGAATTGTCATTGAAGGCTGTCAGGGCTTCTGATGCTAACCCAACTGCCGCACTTTCTTCACCTTTTCAACGAACGTTTCGTTATCACTTGTGCGCTCAGTCGGATGTTGCGGTCGTTCAACACTGGGCGTTCAGTCCGGGCTTTGAAACCTTGAATAGTCGCTAAACCGTGTCGAGGCCTCCGATGCGGATCCAGCTGCCGTGCTTTCCTTCCCTTATCGATGAAACCCTTGTTACAGTTACGCGTTCGATCGAATGGCACTTGGCGTTCAACAGTGAGCGTTTAATACAAGTGTTCGCTCCGGAATTGGCGGCGCAGGTGGTCTACACTTTGTCCACAGCTTCAAGTCATTGTAATGTTCCCACGAAATACCACTGTCGCTTAGTGAAGGGCGTCCTGCTGTGTTCAAGAACCACTAACGCTTAAAACGAGGAGGAAGGAGGGCGCGTAGGTTATCCAGCGTACAAGCAGTCATCAGTCTGTGGTCCTTATCTCCCGCCGTGAAGCCAGCAACCATGGTGACGTCTCCAGTACTTTCTCAGTTCTCCAATTGCAGAGGCAAGGGAGAAGAAAACCCTGCAGAAAAAAAAAAAGACATTGAACAAAATATGAGTTGAACCCAAACCTGTTCAACGGATACGAGCTTGCCATTGTCTATTTCAAATATATCAAGATGAAACCTTCGTTATTTTAATACTGCTACAGAAACAGAGACAACCAAATGTTTGTCTTATTTTGCTAAGGATGCATCTTCAAAGGATCAAGCGAGTAGATGTACATTATTTTTTTTTTACATCAGCTCATCATTTGCGAAAACACATTTGAAAGCTTATCAACATGTATTATCCGTTTCGCATTAGAGATAAAGGCCTATACGTACGTTACTGCTACCCAAACTTCGTCGTGTTTTCAATGCGGAATGAAAGCGCTTACATACCTACAAGGCTTTGTACGAGCATTTCTTATCCCACCAAGGGGCAACTGTTAGCCGATTTAAAGCGTCCACTCAAGCCCAAAAGTGTCTTTATTTTTCCTTCTGTATTCCTTTGCCACTTTTAACATGTCTAGCTTGAGGTTTCGCCTCATAAAACATTTATGGTTCAGCGCCAGCCTTTACGACCATTTCACGTCTCACGCTACATGCAATTTTACGGCGTCTTGGAGACTGTTTCTACTGCTACAGCTAGGTTGGCACATTCGATAGACTGTGCTCTCCGACCCCCGCCAGCAAAGAAATGCGCGGCAGAATAGCCACACCTAACACGCCCATTGCAATGAGGATAAAGTGCTGTGGGTACGCTATAAATAAATAAATAAATAAATAAATAAATAAATAAATAAATAAATAAGATTCCAGGCACCGTATCTTCTAACGACGCAGTTAAATTTGCATCCTCCTCGCCCTTCCTCAATGGCTTAGACGCCGCTGCGCTTCCGCAATGGCGGGGATGTGTACATGAATATGTTTCTGTACTTTACCCATCAGTGCACAACGTACATGAATGATTGCAGTCAATCTGAATGCATCATGCGTGTTTCGGCATTCACGTGCTGTAACCGTTCTATTGTAAAAGGGTACGCCGTTCCCGCTAAGCCAACAACGCTTTTTTGGCTCTGTGCCCAATATCTTGTACCTGTATTGGACCATCACGACCACCCCCCTCGCCACCATATATATCGTTTTAATTCGTTGGTCCTGCAGATTTCTAATAAAAGAGCAGAGTTATCATTCTGGTTTCTCGACCCGGTCATCAACAATACCGTAGTGAATGTAACGGCATTTTTTCTGTCGCAAATTTCAGAGACGAGCCTTAAACGCAGAATGAAGTGGTTTCGCCACGAAAGCTTTATCGCTGCCTACCTCTATAATGATGTGATAACAAAACACGTATTGCAGGATATCGCAGCAACCTTTCTAGCCAGGGTCTGCCACTGGGGGTGATGGGCGATTGTAAAACACCAGTAATAGGAAACGTAACGGATCTCTACAAATTACTTTCCTCAGGTTTCCTTTAGTGTGTCGGCCATCCTCATTTTGCCTGCCTCATAAAGTTTGTGACCTCAAGGGCCTGCCTTTCAAGCGTGTACTATGTCTGGCGTCAGCCGCACCCTCCATATATAAACACAGCCTTTGCTCTGACAGCGTCAATAAGTAAAACTATGCGCGGCGTTGGAACGTCTATGACCAAGTTCGCAGAATTCCTTGCAATACATGACGGAAAGAAAAAAAAAACTCGACATCAGGAATCCAGAGCAGTTGCGAAACCTCTATGACGTTTTATTATTTTTTTAACGGAAAAGCTGCGTCAAGCAGTGCTGAGATGACGTGCACGTTTAACCTTCCGCTTCTTTTATGAAAGTACGCGGGTTCGTGTCACCCTCAATTTATTTTCCCGTCCACTGCCCGTGCTTAAGGTCGTTCCTCCGTGTTCATTTTTTCCGCAGATTACCCCAATTTTCTGCCGAACGCTCAATATCCCTGTTTTATTTTCTTTCGTCTTTCTTCATTTCGGCACCTGTCAGCAACCGTCGTGAGAAAGATGAAGGAGACAGCTATAGGGCAGAAAGAAAAGAAACAAATAAAATCTATAATACAGCCGCATGAAGTCAATCACAGCAATATACGGCCGAACTTGTAAATTATTAATAACGTAACTTCTAGGCTAGGAAGCGAAATATAAATTTGTAAATTTGTTACACTGATCGTTTTTTATTTTTTGTGTCTGATTACTGGGGCAAGTTTCTCAAGGCTTCCGGCTTGTTCTAACAAGCTTCCCATATGTGTTATTTACTTCCTGCAAGGGCTAGATGAAGGTGGTCGGGGCGTTTACTTTCCTTTTTTCCCCCCTAGCGACTTGTTGCTTTTGTTTTGTTTCCTTTCGTTATTAAAAATCTCTTCACCCTTAAACCTGTCCCTGACCTTTCAAAGCCAGCGACCTTACCTGCCTGCCAGAAAAGAGCTATTTCCTCCGCTCTTGAGGCCGGGATGCTTGCATCCCTCCCAAGGCGGCCTGACAGAACTGTGCGAGGCATAAATCATTGGACGGTGTATACGGTTCCCCTCTCCTTCGTCACCCCATTCCCTTACCCTCACAGTGCTCGCTTTTCTTTCTCTGTTGCAAGGTTCTTCTAAGCATAACGGGCATCCGTCCTCGACGCAGTTGGGCTTTTCTGCATTGCACTGCATTCTCCGTGTTCAGTCACCCTGTTTCACTTTGCACCGGCGGCAAAGCTCCAGCAATATGTGAGCGGACTTGGCAACAAAAAGCAGGGATGGTTTTTAAACGTCGCTATATTCACGGGCGCAGTCGTTTGGGTAAAAAAGCCGATCATTTCTCGTTGTGAATCCTATCGGCCTGGCTTGTGAATGGCTGAAACTCTGCACATGGAGCTCGAGAATTCGGTGGCAGTGACGTCACTCGCAGGGAGAAAATGACCCAATTCGACACGATAACGAGAGTGCGAACAACTAGGGTTAATGTTCGCGCAAGAAACAAGGGAGGAGGAAGAGACGCTGAGGGTAAAATCTAGCGTAGCAATCACAGCGATCGAGACACTTCGTACGGGTTTCCACAGAGCCATGCACATTCTCTCTCTCTCTCTCTCTCTCACACACACACACACACGCACACAAGAGGGCCAATTTCGAATTCGAAGCGGAGGCTGACCCACGACGTATTGCGAAACGTTCGCACGTTGCACTTGGCGGGTTTTGGCTGGCATCTCCTCGCGCTTCGCACCACACTGCCATTGTGCTTCAAGGCGATGTTTTTCTGACCTCTTCTGGCTACATAATTCTGCTGGCAGCTATACTTTAGTCTTCGCTACACTGCACAAAACTGAATGTGCCATAACATACAGCCTCCGTTGCGCAGTTCTTTTTCTGTTTGCTCGTGCTTTATTATCGGATTTAGGCCAAACAAATTTGCACCTTGCACTACCGCGAGACGACGTTTTCAGAGTTTATGCGAACAGAAATCTAGACGGCTTCGTCGCACTTCGGTAGGATACTTTCTTTTACCTCTCCTATACTTCGTGGGGCGCCATGATTGTCCCGCGCATTATGCTCGTGTTTATACGGTACTCGGAATCTTGGATGAGGATGTGGAGGCAGGGCGCGCTTTGGCGTGCGGGGCCAGTGGGATATTTTCGACCCTGCGGGCGGCTTGAAAGCGCCAGGGCATGTTCCGAGACGCGGAGGCGCATTTTCCACGCTCAGTGGGGGGAGGACATCGCGAAAGAGCACGCGCGTTAAACGAGCGACGTCAGAGGACGTTGTCGCGCAAAACAGGACAACTCTCTCCTTCACACCCCTTGAAACTTTTATTGCACTCTTTGCCATGTTTTCTGCTCTGTATTACTTTTTTTGCCGCGAATAAAACACGCCGAAGGCCATGAGGTCGTCCGGGCACTCCAACGCGCCTCGAGCAAGAGTAAGAAGTGTGTGTGTGTGTCTTTTTTTTTCTACAGTTAAACTTCCGTACAAGAAGGGAAGCAGGAAAGTATGCTTTCGAAATAACTTTTCAAGAGTTTTTAGAGCCGGGCTGAAGAATGCGAGGCGCATCTAGTAACACGGTGTTAAATTGGTTGGCGAAATGTCTTCGAATGTATGTTGCATTGAAAGTCAAAACAAGCGGTTTGCGGGAAACACGATGGAAACACGAAGTGATCCACTATGGTCGAACATGGGATGGCTTATAGTTCGGAGCCAACATTTCCACAGCGGTAATCTTATTCATTAACAGAACGTGTTCCTGCGCTAGTTAGTTCGTACTTCCAGGTTTAACGAGAGCAGAGCTTAGACTACACAATCAAGTCTCGAACAGCGCTAGTCTTGCGTATGCTTCGCTGTCTCATCTCGGGTTAACGACAAACCACAACAAAGACCAATGGAATAGGGGAAGGTTAGCCAGGAAAAAAATTCGGTTTGCTACCCTGCAAGGAGAAAAATGAATACCTGAAGAATGAATCCCGGGAAGGGAGCCCGGAAGCATGGATGAATAGGTGAAAAGAAAGGGCGGAAAAAATAAAACGGAACAAACTTCCAAAGCTAACTCGCGCGGGCATTCTTTTTAGTGAACACTGCACACGAAGCAACAAATTCTGTATTCTCTCTGAAAAGAACAAAAATCACATTTCTTCATTTCTTTTTTCGCAGAGAAAGACATGGGGTGAAACTGAGCACGTGCACTGCCATACCATTCTGAGACATTCTTATATATATATATATATATATATATATATATATATATATATATATATATGAAAAGGGGTTAACCGAGAGGCCCGAAAGGGGGTTAACCGAGGGGCTCGATTTTATTAGTCATATCATAAGAAGCCAACAAACACTGACACCAAGGACAGCATTGGGGAAATCACTTGTGCTTAATAAATGAAATGAAGAAACGACAAATTAATGGAAATTACAGTGGATGAAAAAACAACTAGCCGCAGGTGGGAACCGAACCCACAACCTTCGCAGTTGTTTTTTCATCATATATATATATATATATATATATATATATATATATATATATATATATATATATATATATATATACCGCGGGAGTCGTTGGACATTTTCTCGCGCTTACGTGGACCTTTCCCCCCCTTTATCTCGTTTCTCTTATCTTCCAATCTCTTTACCTCCTTACCCCTTGACAGTGTAGCCAGAGGGACATTACAGTGACTATCATACTTCCATCTACCTGTTATTTTTTTCCCCTCCTTCTCGAGCAAAGCATCAAGTGTCCCTTTTTACAGCTATCGTGGCAGGCTGCCCGAACGTGTCTCTTGCAGCTTTCACTTGTTATTCTTGTTTTCTCCAAAACGCACGTGCGAGGCAGCGACCGTAGTTTTCTTTCTTTGTGGCTTGTGGCTAACGTTGCCAACTCTCTTTTGCAGAAGGACGGAAAGCGGGGTGGGAGAAGTAGGAGAAGGAAACTGAGCGGAGAGGGAGCGATGCAAGTTGCTATTTTCTGTCTGTACTACTGTACTGCGCGATCCTTGCTAATGATCACGGAAATTGTCACCGCGCCATAACCTGTTACACGCAGATTTTGACTGGGTTGTGTTCTGACAAGATGTTCGTTGTTTCGAACACTCTCTTTCCTGCAGTGCTGTTTTAAATCGGACAGGAATAACAGTAACTGGAAACATAACGGGCCCTTGCTAGTTCCAAATCGCAGTTCAGGGCAAGAGACTTGTATAAATGATGACAGTATTGTCGAGCACTAACGTCTGTTGCTTGCTACGATCCTGTGTTCATACCCGGTGTGTCTCACTCTCTGTGTCCATATTTCCTTTCTACCTCTCTCTCATTTTCTCTCTCCCGTCTCGCAGCGTAGGGCAGCAAACAGGATTTTTCTACCCTTTCCTTACTTACATTTTTTCGCCGTAATTGAACCGCATGCGCACTTGTGTAAATAGAAACCGCATGTCAAGTTCTTGAAACCGCACAACAGCGTGCCTTCTTCATTTTCTAAATAAAACGTTCGCGAAACGTACACGTGTTCGCCGACGTCAGCGTACCACGACGGTACGCATATGGGAGCTGTGAGATTGTCCTCGAGCACGCCCCGCATTCCTCTTGCTCCACGTTACTCACCGCCTTCAACTCCGCACCTTCATCGCATCCATCTCGCAGGAGCGCGCTGTCACCAAGGGCACGTTTAAATAAAGTATCCCTCGCTTTCTTGGAAGCGAGCTCCGCGTCGTTATTGCTCCG
Organism: Dermacentor variabilis; assembly: GCF_050947875.1. Lineage (NCBI taxonomy): Eukaryota > Metazoa > Arthropoda > Arachnida > Ixodida > Ixodidae > Dermacentor > Dermacentor variabilis. The sequence goes on along the minus strand of NC_134578.1, from coordinate 25,948,510 downwards.
CATTTAGCTGCCGCCCGTGTCACTGACTCACACTGCCGTTGTTATTAAAGCACTTAGCTTTCTCTGGGAAGTAACCGGCGGTTACTTGGTAGTGTCTAACCGTTTCCGTGCGCCGATCGCGAAGATAGTGCAGCCTAAGACAGGTGGTAAAGGTTGTAAGAAGGTACTGTACGAGCGTGTGGTGGTACCGATGGTGCGATCATTACTGCTAGTGCAGTACTGATGGCTACCGTGCGCAGTACCGTGCGCAGTACGCTACCGTGTGGCACCGCATGGGGGTAGGGGAATTCTTTCCTCGTGGCAGCTAGCGTTTTGAGACGCTGTCGTTGAGACGTAGCACTCCTGGTCGCAGACGCTGCACGGGGTTCCGAATTGGCCGTTGGAGTCCCAACCAGTACTTTCACTGGCGCTCGAAGCATCGGTTCGTTCTTGTGTACGGGCAAAGCACGGTGGTAAGGGGGGCGTCCCAACCCTAACACGCATGTCAACATAATAGCATAAACACTTCCCAAAGCCTGCTAACCGAATTTATAAATAGCAGCTAATGATGGTTCTTTACAAGTTTTTTTTATAAATGCTAATAGCAGCCTTCGTCAGCTGAAGGGTTGAAATCTGGGCCAGTTGGTACATACTTGAACGAAAAAACCAGTCAAAAACACAAAGGACAAGATGAGAGGTTCACACCACAACGACTGGACTATCAACTGAAGTTTATTAGTATCGGTGTAGTCCCAGCAAGGCCAGCAGAGCATGCGCAACTGCATCATCGCTAATCACATAGCATGAAAAGACAGAAAACGCTTCTATCGTGACCGACTTAGAAATTCAAATTCTTTTTCAAGTAAGCGCACCGAGGTTGTACTAACGCAGTCATCACCTAATAAACTGATGTAGTACGCTTCCAAGATTTCTCGCTCTTCTTTGCCCTTGCCCCTACCAAGAATCGTCACATTGCTAAACAAAGGATAACAACCACACTCATTGCAATGGCGAGGCAAGTTTGCACTGTTATCTGACCCCAGGGAGGAGTGGTGCTCACGCAGGCGGTCATTAATACATCGACCGGTTTGGCCTATGTAAAATCTTTCGCACGTAAGAGGGAACTTATAGACAACTCCTGCAGCACATGCCGTAAAACGGTTTTGATGCTGCGTTGTGCAAACGTGGTTCCTTGCCCTGCCTCGAGAAATGCGCGAGCACAGACCCGAAAGCTTACAAGGGGCAGAAAACACAACACTTACTCCCTGCTTGGCGGCAACCTTCTTGATATTGTGGCTCACTTTATGCACATACGGCATGACTTCAAGTTTCCTACGTTCAGTTGCCCCACCATCTACCAGCTTCGTACGTTCCTTCTTTAGCCTCTGAAGCAGCGATTCAGCCACCGCTTTCAGAAGAGGCGGAGGGAACCCAGCGGCCTCTAAACGTTGGGATTGTGCGTCAAAGCTACTTTTAATGGCATGGTGGCAGCTTCTTTCAAGTGCATTGCGGAAACAATTGATTACAATCCCTCTTTTTACAATCTTCGAATGTGCAGATCCAAATGGTAAAAGAGCTTTCTTGCCCCTAGGTAAAAACATCCAGCAGAAATGCCCGTCATCAAGGAATGTTAGTTGCAGTTCTAGGAACCTGATGGAATGATTGCTAGGAAGTTCATGAGTGAAATTAAGAGTGCGTGAAGCAGCTTTAAAAGCAGTCAATACATCGTCTATTGCTGCGGGCAGAGTGTCATTTGGTAAAAGCTCTAAAAGTACTAAAAAATCGTCCACATACCTAAAAACTTTGCATACATGCTTGTTTAGAAGGAAGCCTTGAAGTTTCCTGTCAAATTTTGCTAAAAATATCTGGGAAAGCACTGGGGCAACACTAGAGCCAATACATATTCCTTTTTTCTGAAGGAACAAGGAACCTTTGAACTCAACAACAGTGGATGACAGATAAAAGGATAGGAGCTCTAGAAAGGCATCCACCGACATACCACATGCATTCTGGAAGTTTACTGCACTGCAGTGATCAATAAGTTCACGCACAGCTACAAAGAGTTCATCATGGGGAATGCTGTAGAAGAGGTCTTCAATGTCAACTGAAAAGGCCATGTTGGCACCATTTCGATGAGGGCGAAATACAGAAACGCGTGGGTGTTGGGTGCACTATAAAGAAACCCCAGGTGGTCAAAATTATTCCGGAGTCCTCCTACCTCATAATGAGATCGTGATTTTGGCGCGTAAAACCCATATATATGAGTTTTATGTTAAGGGATCGATTCAATAAATTTCCCCATTTGACCAGCTCCATACACTTCGGCATAATGAGTGAGCGTTCGCACTTGAGCTGTATTCACGCAACGGAGCAAATCGCGATTTGAACGTACGGATAGCGCATCACGTGATCACACGTCCCACTTTCCTACTGCGCACACTCGGTCCCCGTAAAGGGATTCACGGTACGGCTGAGATCCAAGTGATTGTTGAGATTTCTAGCTTCAAATAAAAAAGGTATCTGGCTAAACACCCTATTGTGGCCATACTCGCGTTCACCCCGCCCAGTGCAAGGCACTCGTTTAATTAGAACCTCCATAAGAAAGGCGTAGCTGGTGCTATGATCTTGAGGGCCGTTAGCAAGGGGGCACACAGGAGCACACGGGTGCAGTTGTTAGGCTTAATGTGCGGTCGCAGGTCGGATTTCCGGCCCCAGCGGCGCTTTTGAGATTTGTTGGAAACGCAAAAAAAAAGAACGCCTTAAAACACTTACAAGAAAGAAAAAAAAAAGAAACACGCAATTTTACAGTTTAGGACAGTTGCGGATTTGACAGAACGCCGTACCAGCCTGCCCAAGTCGGAGCTCTCCTAAACCGCACAGAAGCATTTTTCTTTATTGTCGTCTTAGTATTCTGCAATTTGAACAGATCCAGAAACTGCCACCACGGCAGGCAGTTGAACCTACGACCTCGTGCTAAGTATAACAACTGCCACGTGGGTTCCTGTGTCGCTGTTTTCCGTGCTAACTGCTCGCCACAACCTCGACTCCCCCCCCCCCTCTCCTCCTCTAAATAAAAGATAAAATTATATGGCCATTAAAATGATGACACGCTCGTAATTTGCCAGCACTGGCCTAACACCACTCGAACAGGGTGTCTCTACTCACCAGCACATGTATCCGCGGAGGTCATGTGGAAAGTTACGAAAGTTGACCCCCCGCTGACTCCGACCCCAAACCGTCTGCTTGCCTTGTTAGCGTTAATGTTTTCCTCGTGGTTGTGCTTTCTCAAACAACACCCATAGGAATCCGTTCTCACCCCTCGCCAAAAAAAAAAACAAAAAGAACGAAAGAAAAACCGTGACTCGGGGCACGTCTGCATGGCCATCTTCAACTGCACCCCTGGGGTCACGTGAGCTCGACGTGGCCCTCCGCATAGTTGCGAAGGCACAGATTCTCGCAACAGCTGACGCGTTACTCATTCAGAAGCGTCGACTGTTGCGCCACTTGGTGCATCACGCACAGTGTGTACAGTGTTGACCGGAAGAAGGGCGGCAAGAAACGATGTGTGCAGGACGTGTTAAGTGAGCGTCTGTCCTGTCCACGTCGTTTCTTCCCGTCCTAATCCCGCTCAACCACACTACGTGTTAGTCACTGCTCCTAATGAGAACGTCATTGCGCAAGAAAAAGAAAACTTGTCAAAGCGCAAATAAAGCGGAATAACACTTTGACGAATACACGTCTGCGTTGCCCGTCTTCGAGACGACGAGGCGTAGCATTGTGGGTAAGACCACTCGTTGCACAGCTGCATAAATGTACAGCTGCATAAATTTGCAACATTGCAATGTTTCATTTTGTGTCCTCCCCACCTATACTGGTACCTGCCCCCTCCTCTCATTTTTAGGAGGGGGGAGGAGAGGGGGGCTTTTTAAGCTGCTTGTAAGGTAACTCTTGCAATAATTTCTTGACGCCTCCGAAGATTTCCAGCCACATAGCGCGTAAGACTGATTGATTCTCTGCAAGCAAGCTATGAGGCACGCTGTATCAGATTGCTCTGGACAAATGTTCACTGACTCGAGTCCTTTTATTGCGTTCCTCGGCCTAAAAACACGACTATAATATTTTTATTTTGCCAGCGTCGAAATGCAACAGCTTCGCCCCGGAGTCGAAGCCACGTATTCGGCAGCACAACACCACAGCTACTACGCCACCACGGCGGCTGGCAGCAGCAATGCCATAGTTTTCAGGCCATCCAAGCCTTACTAAAGTTTTCCAAGACTACGGGCCCGGACACTAATATAAAGGAGTACACTTGTTCGTTTTGTGTTTTGCCTCATCCCTCTGTCATCATCCTCACCCATCTTCTTCCTCTCGCTCTTTCCTTCTTTTCCCAAGCACACTGTAGCTGCATAGAGGAAGGTACCTCAGACCGACATCCCTGCATATGTTCTCACTATTACTTAGCTTAACTTTTTGTTGAACTCGAAGTTTCTTTCTTTCTTTCTTTCTTTCTTTCTTTCTTTCTTTCTTTCTTTCTTTCTTTCTTTCTTTCTTTCTTTCTTTCTTTCTTTCTTTCTTTCTTTCTCTCTTTCTTTCTTTCTTTCTCGCTCGTAATTAAGGTTAGGGATAACAAGGTATAAGCTTTCAGAGTTTCCCGATTGATGCTAAACGTTTATGAAAGTAAAGCATACACATTGGAGGGTAATTAGTGTGCTTTGCTACCAGAAACATTACTCAAAGACGAGTAAGAAATTGAAAGCTGGAGCTCCTCAAGTTAACTTCTCGTACTTTACCCGAATACCTGAGCTAGAGAGGCGCTCGTACGTACTTCCAATGAACTCATGTCTGCTTTACTTTCGTTTTATTTTCTTGCCACTTTGGGTCGATTCTTGAAGTTAACGAAACGAGAAGTACAATAACGGGGGGGGGGGAGGGGGGTGTTAGGATCATTATTGAAAACGTCGCATTTATGAAGATGCGTTCTCTCAGATCAGGCGCCCAGGTTATTTATAAGCAGATTCCTGGTTCATTCGGAATCTCTTAGTCTGCGCGACGTCATTTTATTTTTCACGTAGCTTGTATCCGGTTTTGCTAGCCGAGACCATGCTAGGTCGGTTCGAGCCGAGCAAATCGTTAAAGGGGACTTCGTCTCTCTCGTCGCGTTTTTTTTTCTTTCCTTGAATAGCTCATTAGTGCTGCAACACCTTGAGTAATGAGGTGCTCAGAATCGATGCCGTCCCGCGCCTTGAGACAGCAATAGTTTGAGCCATGGTGCCTTTACTAGAAGCTGACGCAGCATTTCGAAGTCATACCTGCTCAGCATCGCTGCATATCAACCCGAAGACACCGCAGCCTCAGCACAACTCAAATTATATATATATATATATATATATATATATATATATATATATATATATATATATATATATATATATATATAGAGAGAGAGAGAGAGAGAGAGAGAGAGAGAGAGAGAGAGTCTGCCGGCATCCGGTATTTGAACAGGCACTTGTAGCATGAGGACGAACGTGAGCCAAAACGATGCTTTATTAAACGCAGGAAATGAATCGTTTTTTTTTCTATATATATATATATATATATATATATATATATATATATATATAGAAAAAAAAACGATTCATTTCCTGCGTTTAATAAAGCATCGTTTTGGCTCACGTTCGTCCTCATGCTACAAGTGCCTGTTCAAATACCGGATGCCGGCAGACTCTCTCTCTCTCTCTCTCTCTCTCTCTCTCTCTCTCTCTCTCTCTCTCTCTCTATATATATATATATATATATATATATATATATATATATATATATATATATATATATATATATATATATAATGTGTGTGTGTGTGTGGGCGGGGGGAGAGAGAGAGAGAGAGAGAGAGTCTGCCGGCATCCGGTATTTGAACAGGCACTTGTAGCATGAGGACGAACGTGAGCCAAAACGATGCTTTATTAAACGCAGGAAATGAATCGTTTTTTTTTCTCGTACGTGCGTCCTCAATCTACAATTGCTCACATACATACATACATACGTACATACATGCATGCATGCATGCATACATACATACATACATACACATATATATATATATATATATATATATATATATATATATATATATATATATATATATATATAGACGTTTTCTTGAGTTTATCGTTAACGGAATTTAAAGAACTATATAAATCAACCGTGTTATGTAGCGGAAGGCTACATGTAGCGCAACGGCAGAAGTAGGCAGATAATTCTGTTCGAGTTAAATTGTAGGCGGAATTACAGTGCAATTACTTCGAAACTGGTGCGTTTCAAGATTTCTTTCGACTGGATGTGTGTTGCGAAACCCACTGCCTTCAGTTAGTGTTTTTCAATATGTGCGCCGAAGTAATTAATTGGAAAGTTAATTAGCGCTATTTCTCTAATTATTAAGTTATGTGTATTGATTTCTAGTGTAATTAACGTATGTCATCTATCCGCGTGGCTCCAGCTCAATCAGAAGATTTGTGCTAAATGCGCCAGACGCGCTTTTTTTTTTAAATTCCGCTGAGGTTAAACTAAAGCACCCGGCATATAAATACTGCTGACTTCACGAAGCTGGTGACGACGGAACTAGTTCTGACAAAAGGTTTCCACGTGCCTGGCTCTGATGGTTAGCACAGTTCACTGTCCTAAGGTCATTGGTCCTGTCGTGCTTGCCTCGCGATTTCATTATTCTATGTATCGCATCCCTCGAGGCTTAAGGAGTTCACCTGTAAGGAGTTCACCTGCGTTTTTTTTTCCTTTCCATCGTTTTAGTGAAAAGGATTTGGGACACGTGGCCGTTGCTGTAAGGATTCCGCGTGCCCTGAGTGGCCATGGCACAATTATATTTGAGTTTGTGCCCGACCCGGTGTGTGTGTAATCGCCTTACAACGGCGCAGACCACTTGATAACAGACGTGGTCTCGCACTGCGACGAATACAGTCGCCCACCCTCTCCTTTATTTTTTTTATTGAGGAAGGGTTTGTCTCTATCAACCCTTTCAAGCTTGAAATACTTCTGCGCGACTTGGTTTCTCGGTTTCCCAAAGGAAAGCCGCCGCTCTGAGAAAAGCCACCGTGAATCCGGCCAAAATCCAAATCAAAGCCTACGTTTCGAGGTTGGCGAATCCGAGGAAACGTTGCCATACGACGTGAATAATCTAAACAACGTTGCGGTGTGTTTCTCATTCGCGACCGTTTATTCGTAGGCTGTCGATCGCCTAACGTGTTCGTCTTGTTCGAAATGAACACGGATAGTAAATTATGTGCAGCGGAAAACGTACGTTACGCCAAATGTTCCCGCGGAACGATCATTTGAGATGTCGGTTGAAAATTAGCAGGTACACGTTGTTGGTTGCTATTGTGGCGTTAAAACTATGGCAGGGATCTTACTTCTTTTTTTCATGTCGTTACGCCGAAGAGGAAACAAGAACCGCAGAATCTAGCAGTGTCTGTGACTATGAACTCACTTACAACGACAATAGTGCAAGCTCTCTGATTTGACATAGCCATCTGATGATGATGCTGCTGCTGCTGCTGATGATGATGAGGATGAACTCTAACCATCCGAACGAAGTCGTTAGTTTCAAGTCCTGTGAGCGCCTTTGATAGTTATTTTTGCTTTCTGTTGAGCAGGTCATTTAGCTATGCTTCAGTCATTCCGCATAGGTCAAAAGATTCCCGCCCATCTTGCTTTAAATAAGTGGGGACAAAATGTGCAAGCGCTACAACCTTCTTCCGGGTTGTCCATGTTTGTTAGCAACTGTGTTTTTTAATGTCTACTGCCTTGAAAACTTGAAGGTAAGATGTTTGTGAAGGTAGTTTTCTATTTCCAGCAAGGTGTACACTTGTAATTGTCTCTGTGCTATGCGAAAGGTTAAGAAAAGAAACCTATACAATCACGGCTTCGCGAAAACTACGCCTTGTAAGTTGTCCCGTCTAAGAGAGAGCCGTCAGTACTGTTTCATCGCACCGCTTTGCATCACAGATCACGGTGCGCGATTGTACGTCGTTCAAGGAAGCCTGTGGACAAAATGTACACTACACAACGGCCTAGCGCGACACAATAGGCTAGTGGGATAAGCGATTATTGTATGATATATATGTGTTTTATGCTTGCTCTTCATTTTTTGATATGTTTGCGAAATGTACCGGGGTGGGCAGCATACGAAATGAAGTGAGGCGTGGTGGAAGGTTGTATTGCAGTACGGATGATTTCCTAGAAGCGTAGGTGTCTGAAGACAGCTATATGGAAAAAGAACAGACAGGCGAGCACTGCAAACAAGGTCTTGGCGTTCAAATGCGACAGCGGCAAGGCTGGTTCACTAACTATTTTAATTTAAAGAAAAGGAACAACGTCCCACGATTAATTTGTTCCACTGCGAAGTGAAGCTTTACTGAAGTGAGGCAGCTTTGTGCGACTTTGTGCGATGCACATAACTCTGTTTGCTTTCCTCCGGTGTAATGCGTAACCTCGCGCAATCTTACCGTTCTTGATCTACACCATTCGCAAACAATGCCCTGTCGAGTGTCCCAGTTCCTCCTTATTCACAACTCTCCAGAGAGAGAGAGAGAGAGAGAGAGAGAGAGACAGAAAACAAGGGTAGGAAAGGCAGGGAGGTCAACCAGGACAGCATCCGGTTTGCTACCCCACACTGGGGTTGGGGGAAAGGGGAATAGAAAGAGGAAGAAAGGGAGAGAGTAAGCACTGAGTACGTGTAGGAGGCACACCATGCACAAGGACACTATAAACGGTCTCTTAAGCCGGTGCACTTCAAGTACTGCACTAATGCACGAATCGCTTTTCGTGCCAGTGACGGGTGTGGCCACGGCTCTCCAGCTGGCATGTACCATGCTGGGAGTTTGGAGTAAGTCTGAACGTTTGCACCTTCTATACACGAAACGTATGTTATTGATGCCTTTTAGAAGTTTACTCGGTCGGACAACTGTTCATTTTTAGCGTAACTATAGACATTTACTGTTCTCCGAAGCGTGAATGTGACGTTATCAGATCGTTCTAGGGAAAAACGGTCGGAAAGTGTCTGCAAGTGTCGGCAAGTGTCTCCCCATTCTGAGAGGAGGGTCAGCGACACTGCGTTGGCAGGGAACCGCAAAATTGCAACGCGCCGTAACAAACGCGGAGCTGGCATGCGTCCGCTTACGCGTGGTCCGGCATTTCGAAAATTCCTTATCGCGTCGCCTATGCGTCTTTCAGCATGTGGCTTCAACGCTTTAGAGAGTCTGAGGAGCGTTAATCAAAAGAAGGAAAGCATTGGCTTTGCCCGGCGCAGGGCAGATCGCGCTAAGGTCGATTTTATCGATCGCCGATCGGCGGCAAAACACCCGAGGAGTCATTCATCCCGACCCGTACCGGAGAAGGGTGAGAGCAACATTTGCATTCAGAGTGTCCGGGCCACAACGTCCCGGAACTGCGCAACACCACGAGAGAGAGAGAGAGAGAGAGAGAGAGAGAGCTTGTGTCTGTATTTGAATGCTTGAAAGTGGCCGACGAAAGGGGTTCGTAGAGGGATCCAGAGACGCTCGCAGAAGAGGTGTGGGCCTAGAGAATTACAGTGGTTGGCGGTTTCATTCCCTCGCACTGATGAGTTGAGGAGGGGGCTGGAGTTTAGCTTTGAACGTGATTGAGGTCCACGATATTCAACGGACCTGCAGCTGGAGGCTGAGCCAAGCTAAAGAGGAGAGGTACTGGGAACCAGTCTCGCGTAATGCAGTGCCCACTTGTGTGTCTCGGCTGCCTGCATGCCTGACTTGTGATCCCATGCCACGTCGTCTATCGGGAATAGGGAAGCAATGGTGTGACGCCGACGAGGCGTTTCTAACGAAGTACGCGTTAGAGGGAGCATTCACCTGGTCGGTCACTCGAAGTAGACGTTCCACAGAGTAGGCATTGTCCATCAGGTGAAAACTTAAACGTGTTGCCAGTGATTCTAGCCTATAGATGGCTTGAATGCAAGCGATGCTTCACTTAAGCTCACTGAAAGGATGCGTACACGGGAGACGGTTCATTGACCTTGTACTATATGGTTGCACAATGACGCAAGTGAATGCTTCACCCTTAGGTCTACATAGGGGTCGTTGAGCTTTGCAGCGTGGCCAACTGCTCAGCCTTAAAGGGCTCACACTTTGCACATGCCCTCTCGTGAAATCTGAGAAGGAACCTGCGAGGATAATTGAGATAACTGAGGGGCTCGATTTTCGTTAGCCAAGGCCATAAAAGGAAAGAGGCAGGCGGGACATGAAAATCATGGGGGATATTAGCTGTTAGTATTGGTTGAAATTTTTAAATGGTGAGGACAGGGGAAATAAAAGTGGGAGCGAAAGTGTCTGCTTCACATGATAAGGAACATGTATCATAGCGACAGAAGGGTAACATTAAGAAAACTGCACAAAAAGGACGCGTATCACACCTCAGTACTTATTTAGTGTATCCATTACGAGTGTCCGAAAAGGGAAGTCTGACACTACAGCCAAAGTTTCGGCACTGCAGCCAGCAGACTTGCCCTGATGAACACAGTCGTTATGCCTCACATTGCCCGCTGCAAATATAACTTAATTTTTTTATTCGTTTGTTTTTTCGTTTGCTCTCATTATTGTGTAAAGTCTCTTTCTGACTTACCGGCGGCTGCGTTAAGTGCTCCTGGCATCCGAAAATTCCTTGAAAACAGAAAAAGGCTCAATTACAAAGCCTATTTTTCATGGACATATGACGGAGCTGAACAAAACAAGGAACACTTTTGAAGATACACTGTCATTCTTTTTCTTATCGCTGGAAAATATTCGGAGCTTGTCTGTATAGTTCTGAAATCTGTGCCGCATAAATTCACGAACTGATTTCGCCTTGAATGCCACATATAGCACCATGACCTTTCAATAGTTCTTGCACATTTCTAGAGGATGTTAGCATATTTAGGCGGTGTTAATAATAATAATAATAATAATAATAATAATAATAATAATAATAATATGCCTACAACACATCAGTACGCGTTGATCCTGTCCAATGGGGAACGGACACCCACAATATACACAATCCTCTTCAACAGGAGGTTGCACGATGCTTTCTGCGGATGAAGCAAGATGTTATTGGCACCAAATTTGGTAGTCAGGACCTTCGTTTTATTGTGTATGTGAAATAAAAGTCGCAAAATTGTTTAGGATAAAAAAAAAAGCTACTGCTCGGAAAAGAATCGAGGCTAATCTACAAGACGAATGAATTGAAGCAACAAATGGCGAAACAAAGCACAGCAAAATCGACCATCACGAGGACCCCAAATATTCTTTTTTTTTTCGAGTGAGAAACCTAGAAGTGTAATTGCGCCAGAACAAATATCCTTCTCCACGGGCATCCACGATAAACGCACTGCTCACAGATGTAGCGCGGATTTGTTTCGGTGGGCTGTGGCGACTTTGTCGTTGGTGCTTCTTTCGCTTCCGCACATTGGCACGCCATTTCCTTCCCAACTGTGCGCTTCGACTCGAGTTAATTTCATGACCAACCAACGTAACGTCGTTGCGTGTATCGATCCGCGTAGTTAATCATTAGAAGTGTGTATCGCAACGCCCACAGTGCCTCCGCCTCGCCCTTCCAATTATAGCGGGTTATCAACGCTGGCTTCGCGAATTGAGATATTGTATATGCCACATTTCGGACAGTTCAGAGTGGGACACCGAATTCTGTCAAAATTCTGTCCGGTACGTGTGCCTGTCGAAGACCATCGACCCCGTAAGCCCCTTTCCGCCCTTCTCTCGAATCGCATCATCGGCGCGAATTCGACCGATTGCCAAGGTCGTAAAACTCTTTCGTAAAAACCCAAAGCTCTCTCTCTCTCTCTCTCTCTCTCTCTCTCGTTCTTTTTTTACGACCCGCACCAGACTTTTGCATTGAGCAAACTTCGTCCTTCATCCAAGACTTATTGCCAAAATTCTCTCAACACCCTTTTATTTTTCCTTTTTCAACATGGCCTCTTTGTCTCTTTTGATCCCAGTTTCGCACATTAGTCAAAGCTGTCAGCGTGGAGTGCCCGGACGACACCATTAGCAGATCTGTGCCCATTAAAGGATTGCGCCAGCGTAACACGGAGCTACGCGACTACACGCAGGGGCCTCACCCGAGGATCGCCCGTAATTATGTGCTGTTCCGAACCGCCCCTGGACATAATTCGTAGTCGTAGTCCATCCCTTGTCTTCCTCTCTGTCTCCGTTTCCTTTTCACTCGTTGCGTGCACTGAGTTTATCAGACTTCACTCAGATTCGTTAAAAGCGTGCAGTGTGCGCCGAACTGTAGTACCGACGACGACTAACCACGGAAAAGGCTATAGCTGCGACCAAGCACGTTTTATGTGCGATTGCGCATCTTCCATTAGGAGAGAGAGAGAGAGAGAGAGAGAGAGAGAGAGAGAGAGGATTACAGGAAGGCAGGGATGTTAACCAGTCAATAGTCTGGTTGGCTACCCTATGCTGGGGGTTGAGAGAAGGGGAAGAGAGCAATCACAAGGAGGCCGATAGCTTGAAGAAACGATTAACGGTGTAACGTATGAATGTCGTCATGAATTCGAAACCCCACGGTCAGTCGACAGGAGATCGACGGCTTCAACTGAAACGAATAATTCGGTGCAGATGCGAAAATTACGCGGCTCTGGCGCACGGAGTAGCGGCTGACATCGTTCCTCTGGACGATGACCTGTGTATCTACAGTTTGATGTCAGCAACCTGTACTTCATTTACTTATATCAATGACGAGCATTGCTAAAGCTGTTGGCGTTGTTTACGTTAACGAGCTAGTCATGGCGCGTCTAGCACTCTAAACCCGCTGTCTTCCATAAAGTGCCCCTTCGTTTCTTTCCCATTTTTATGGGTAATAGGCGCTCGCTATCGTAAACACCAATAGCTTCATGGACTAGGAGGATTTGGTTATCTATCGTTACGTCTGAAGGTGGCATCGACGTCACTAAAATTTGCTGTGTAAATCTGCGAACAACTTCCGTGTCGGGAATGACGTGATGCATTCGGTTACATGTCAGCTGGCGTTGAATCGGCAAACTCTTGGCTCCTGTGAATTTTCGAAACTTCAGGTGTAAACTTCAGCCCTCAGATTACGTAAGGCCTCGTGCTACCGTTATTCAGGGTACATTACTAATACTAGGGGCAAAAGGTGGTGCCTAATTACCTCCGCAATTGTAAAAGATGTGCCCATTTATACCGCTACGCCTTGTTTAGGCTGCAAAGAGCATCAGTGTTTTTTGTTGTAACTGCATTGTTTCGCAATCCGCCAGAGGAGGGAAAAAAATTAGCGAGCAGAATTAGAGCCGAGGTTCAACCTCCCCCCCCCCCCGCACCCCCTCGCCAGGAGAGAATTTCATGACGTCAGATCCGCTTTAATCTTCCAGGCTTCCGTTACTACGTGCACTGCGCTTTTGTTGACTACAACGGTACGGTTCATTTGCTGACTTTTTATTCAGTTTTTACTAACTAATACCATTGGCGGCAGATAAAAGAAGTTTCGGAAATAGTTTTACGCAGAACAACGCTCTTGCTACCAGATAAGAGAGTTGCCATGATCTCTGTTCTTATAACACTACTACTACTACTACTACTGCTACTACTGCTACTACTACTACTACTACTACTACTACTACTACTACTACTACTACCATCACCACCACCACCACCACCAACTATTATTATTACTACTACTACTACTACTACTAATAATAATAATAATAATTATAGGCCAAGTGTATTGCATAATGATGAGATAGCGAAACAGCAGGACTGGTTTTCCACCGCAAACTACAGGGGCATGTGAAGATTGCTTAGTGTGGCAACTGGAACTGTTGCGCAGTTCGTTCTCGCCCTCGTACGTTAAAATGCTGAGCAGACGTGTTTTTCGCATTCTTGTGCACGGAAGAGCCCATTTATGGAGATTTATACAAGATTTCGTAGTTGTAACCGACTCCCAACCCAATACCTCGAGAATTCTCCCTAACTGCCGGCTTCTCCACTGAGACTATGTTACCGGGAAGAAGCCGACTTCTGCAGTTGCCAGAACTTAGAGGCGAAAATAACATTAGAGTGTGAAAAGAACAGACTTTACCACATATAAGGGAGCACGTTCAAAGACAACCGCAGCGAAAACAGCTAATAAAAAACATATAAGCAAAGCACATCAGTGATAATCGCACCCGTATACTTTAAAACGATATTACGCTCCCCATAAGTATAGGTTGAAGTCGACGTCCACACCACATAAGTGCTGGGAGATTGCTGGGAGAGGCCTTCGGTCCTGCATTTGATATAAATATTCGTTGGTGATGATGATCAATGTTTCACGACATGCTGTGAGGTTCGCGCCGCGCATGTTGGGTGCTGACGACGACCGTAGGTTTTACTGTTTTAACGACATTGACTTAAAAAAAAAAGAAGAAAAAAAAAGAACAGGAGGTGTAGAATCTATCGACCTGTAGCGGCGTTGCGTGACGAAATTCGGCGGTGATCACACATGCTGTCGTAATAAAGCGTAGGAACTTAGACGTGTCGAAAGCAGTCGATAGGTTATTTAAAACTTGGTCGGAAGGTCGGTAGCACGGTAAAGCATACTCAAGGCACTCGAAGGCTGTTCGGCTCGGCGAGCGCCCGTTCGTGCTTTGTCCCGGTAGGTCGCAACGGTTAGAAAGCGCAAAGCTAACCTGAAATGTTTCAGAGACTCGCTTTAGGCGACGCGTTTCCGAGACTGCGCGTGCGAGAAGTTGAACCTGACATTCTTGCTTTTTTTCCTCTAGAAAGAGAAACCATGCCCCTGGAGATTTTGAGCGCTTCTCTTATGAAACAAAATAATGATAGATGGGTAACTCAAGCTTCCTTAACACTGTTATATTTAAGAATAAACATTACAGGGGTTAGGCTTGAGCACGATGAGATGCTGGGAATCGCCGTGGTGCATGCGTAACACGCCGGCTCGTACTTATATAATCGGAGTCTAATTAAATAAAACAATCAATTGTCCGGCAGCGCTCGTATCTTTGTCTTTGTTTGCTTGCACTGTTTCTCTACGTTTATTCGCGATGTGTTAGGGAAACTGACGTGTTCGGCAGGGACCAAGGGAAGAATTTGATTTGTTATGGCTTCACTGTGTCTTTTTTTTAAAGAAAGGCTGGATTGTCTTAAGCATTACATGGTTGTGTGGGTAGACCCTATCGGGGACCTCGGTTGTTCGTGTTTCGTGGGTGGTCCCCACGAGAGATGATGGCCTGGTCCGTGGTCATCGAATTCGACAGATTCGCCCATAGAAGGGAAACATCTTTTTGACTTATAGCGGCGAGGTAGAATCCAATCATTCAGTGCGGCTGGTTGGATTTCTCGGGGTGTTCCGTCCGTGATGCATGATGAGTCCGTGAGCAAGGGAAGCAGCAGCGTTGGCAGCGAACTTGAGAAGGGTAGAAATTGGGCCGCTGTTGCGCATATGCTGTGCGCTTCGTCTGTCACTGTCTTTCTTTTTTTTTTGAGCTTACCCTGCAGTTGGTAACCAACGGTTCGACGAGAGGAACGTCTTCGCCATGGTGGAGGCAAGTCAACCGCTACGGTTTCTCAGTGGCTGTGGCATTACGTTGTTGGACACGAGGTCGTTGGTTCGATTGCCGGCCGCGGCGAGCTGACTTCTGGAAAGGCGAAATCCAGAAGAAAGAAAGGAACTCTGAAGCAATTAAGGTTGAGGCGCACGATCAAAAGCTCCTGGTGGTCTAAACTAATCCGGAGTCCCCGATTACGGCGTTAGGTCATATTCATATCACGGTTCCGGCGCGTAAAATGTCAGAAACCTTTTTTACCAAGACAAGTCCGGGTGAGAATGAACCACGTCCTTCAGACTCTCTGCAAGAATACGTTGACACCGCTAGGCCGAGACTTTTCTTCTTCAGCAACTTTTGATATCCTTTGCCGAGTTCTGTTTGTTCCTTCCGGTACATTTCCGCTTTGCCGCCGGCCGTTGTGACCGGGTGCGTCGAACTCACGGGTGTGTATACGCAAGTGGTAGGTGTTTAGCGGACAGAACACGGTCGATCGGACTCGCGTGTACTGTAGGAGCTTGCTGGCTGATTAACTTGTCGGTTTATGGCTCCCCTGAGCGTGAGTGTCTACGACAGCCGATCCCCAAGGGGTTTCCCGGCTAGCGGAGAGGATTTTCCTCGCCGGCGGGCGCTCAGTGTTCGTCCAAGCTGATCCTTGCCCGAGACTGGGCGCAGACATCCTCTTAACGATGTCGATAAGCTGTCTCGACGGAAGTGCCAGCCGTAGCTTGCTGCATGCTGTCGTCGTCTGGTCAGCTGACGTTGCTTCCTGTGTTGTTCACGTGACGTCCGCTTAACCAAGTCGATACGCTGTCTCGACGAAAACGTCAGCCATAGTTTGCTGCATGCTGTCGTCGTCTGGTCAGCTGACGTTGCTTCCAATATTGTGCCGTCTGTTGCGAGCTGTCTTTTGTGTGTTTGTGTCGCTCGAACTCAAGCCTTTTTCGTTCGTGTGCCTCTATTTTGTTCATTGCAAGCTTGACACTTAAATTGTAGCGTATACTTATTTTGTGTGAACGGAAGTAGCCGATACCACCTGAAGGCGTACCAACGTTTCCTAAATACCGTGTGATGTATGCAACCTAAAATGAAGTGCCAATATAGCAACATCTTGCTGCGAGCAGTGTGGGGGCTGCGCATGAAATCTGTTGTTCATAGTTCTTCCCCTGACTGCGCCATTAAATGCTGTTGAACAACGAATCAATCATCGTTCCACATATTTAATCATCTTTCCACTTACAGGTGTTTTGCAGAATGTTCCAGATGACGGTGGCTATTTAAGTGGAACGGTAGTTGCTAATGTTTATTGCTATGTAAATTTCAAAAGTAAGAAAACTTGAAATATGCGGAACACGGTTGCTTATATTTTGTAATTTCACCCGGAACGCCGTTCCATTTAGGTAAGTCGAGAATATTCGTTCAAAAAATTTTGCACTCTTAGCTGGGACCGTAGGGCAACGAGCTAAAGAGTAACTCTAGAAAGTTCGAGTCTGTTGCGTAATGCCTGACCGTCATACATCGGGAACCTCGTCAGTGCAGCCTGCTGCGTAACGGCGTTAACGAACGGCGGTGTCAGGTGACGCGCAGTCGGCTCGTCGATCCGAAGCAACCCGACCCGCAATCGCCTTGTCCCGCTCCGCGAGCCTAATTGTTGACCCGGCTCGACGCCTCATTGGCTACACGGACGCGATTGCGTCGCGCGATAATTTGCGAAGCCGAGCTGCACTGAATCTCGAACGAGCAGAGACGCAGGCGACCTACCGGCTTACGCAACAGTGACGCGCTTCTGTCTCTTGATTGGGGCAGGTGTACGCCGAGGACACAAGAAAACGAAACAAATCGTGTGTGACGTCACTCTCGTTTCTCTTTCGCCACGAGCGCTGGTTTAATTGCGGATCTTATAAAGGCGTTAAAAAGGCAAAAGCCAAGCGAATCCAGACCGCTACCACAAATCCTTATAGTGTGATAGCTGTGGCAGCTTGGAGACAGTGGAGTGCATATTACTCGAGTGCATTGACTGCCGTGGCGAGATATAGTATTGTGAGCGCCAAATGGGACGCGATTTGTCACGGTCCGTTAAAGTTACCTAGCATCTTAGGGGCAGTGCCTGACTCTTAAGTATAGCGGTGGTCTTCACATTTAACGTTCGAATCAAGGTCTATCAGAAGTTGGCCTTCTCAGAAACCTTTTAAGAAAGATGACTATATGATATAGTAAAAACCGGAGTTCACTCAGCGTCACACCTGTAAATGTCATTCTATAGTTCACTCGCAAATCACACATTTATCGTTATTCTCCCTTTTTTTCTACTCTCCTCCGGATTCGTTTGAGCCCTTTCCCCATCATTGTGTAAAGAAGCACGTCGACGGTTGCATACACGATGGCAAAAATATCTGCCTCTTAATACAGAGCTTATCTCTCTCTCTCTGGAAACATATCAGTGCTTTTTTTTCATGATTATAATGATCACTTGCTAACAGCGAAAGAACTGTAACAATTGTAGCCATGCAAGACTGACAAAGATGTTACAGCAACAACCATTATAGGATAATGCGTTGTTGGGCAAGTTGGTTCATTGTAATAGGAAACGTTGGTTATAGCCTGTCCTGTCTCCCTTCCTTGTGATTGTCTAAAAAGCGCAACCAACGTTTCCAATAACCATTATAGGATTGTATTTAGTCAACGCTGCTTACAGTTGCTGTCATTACCAAACTAGCGTAACTCGAACCTTTTTTAGACAATGTTGCTCAAAATGAACTAGCGGCCTATATTCATGACGAAATAATCTTGACTTATATTTCTGAAAAAGGCTAGCAAAAGTACCGAGCTAAGGGATTTCCCCCGTCGCACCCGCCGCATATAGACAGCCTGGAGATTATCCACACTGGTTTTAAGAAATACGTATCCAACGCACTCGTCGGCATCTATGACGGCGTTATTTAGAGTGCCGAGGATACCTGTGAAACATCCGACGAGTTAATTCCTATGGTAATTCCGGTGGTAATTCCGGTGTAATTCGGACAAGGTAATTCCTGTGGTAATTTCGCGGTAATTCTCCGGAAATTCCTAGGAGGATGCAGCTTGTGGCATCGAGTAGCGATACTCAACCGCAGCGCTTACAGTAAATGAAGGTGTGCTATGCTCAAAGTTTCGTGTTTCTGAAAAGATATGGCTTAACCTACACTGGAATTCTTTGATTTCTCGGCGAGTTCAGTATGTAGGGTTCTACCTATATTCTTGTCACTACCTCCCTGCGGCGCTTTTTAACGACCTCTGAGATCTGCAACCGCCTTTATTCTTTCCCGTATTCTTTGCATATTCGTCCCCGACTGTAGGGTAGCAAACCAGGTGCAACCCGGCTAAGCTCCTTGCCTTTCAAGCACCCTCTGTTTCTCGCCCTTTCAAGTATGGTGCTGAAATGGAATAGCGCAGAAAAGACGTAGTGCAGGTTTGTTCACTAGTTCGAGTAACCGCGATCGAAGTTCCTCAACCACGGAGAAACTTTCCCGACGTCGAAGCCGCTCTGGCACGCCACAGACGCATCGAGCTCGCGATGTGCAAGACGATGTCTATGGGGCTGCTCGATTGGAACCGACATCTACGGCACACCTCTCCCCCCCCCCCCCCCCGCCCCTATCGACTCGTACAAACGCGCGCACGTTGCCTAGTCGGTGAGGGTTAATTCGGGAAACTGACGCCCAACAATCGCGCGAGTGATCTGCACGATTCGAGCTCGAAGAAAGAAAGAAAGAAAGAAAGAAAGGCACTACGGCCGCTCGACTGGAATCGAGATTGGTGCGACGTGACTGGCGACCGCGACACTCGGGGCAGCGCTCCGAGCGCCATCTGGCAGCGAGCTCCATCCGCTCGGAGTGATTTACCGTCCGCCGTGCCAGTTAGGGCCCCGGGAAACAAGAAAGCGAAACGCGTTCTTTTACTCGGCCACGGTATCTGGGCGTCACTCCGGTGCGGGATCTGTCGGCCTCCATTCAGTAGGGCAATGGCTCGGAAGCTCTAAGCACGTCTTGAGCGCGTCTCGCTTGCTTTTGGAAATCGGTAGGGTGAGCGACCCCTGTAGAGATGTAAGACAGTGGACAGGACACAGCGTCTGCCCAGCCAAAGACGTCGGCATGACTACTCACGCCTGAACACGTCTGCACGTGAAGATGAACTCGCAGTTAACAGGAACACGTTGTCGACACTACTCACGCCTGAACATGTCTGCACATGAAGATGAACTCGCAGATAACAGGAACACGTTGTCGACAGGCTTCGGTTGGCGAAAGTGCACTCTGACGGCAAAAGGAAAGTGCTGCCGACTGTACTGTTCTTGGAAGTCTGGCTATACCGATATACGTAAATATTTTTTAGAGGTCTCCAATAGGCCGATGGAAAGCCTTCTCCACAGGTTTTGAGCAGTGATAGTTAACGTATCCCAGGATAACGTCGCCAGTGCGCCCTGCATGCAACGTAAGGGAAGACATAGCCCACTAAGTCGGATCTCGCAGCGCGTTCACTTTAAACAGAAGTGACTGAATGCTCGCACTCAATATTCACAAGGTACTGGCAGAACAACTCTGGCCTTTGCTTCGAGTTGTTGACCAATTCGATTTCGCCCTGCCATCTGCAAGCCGCCCAGTTAGCTCAGATGGTAGAGCGGCTGCCCCGGAAAGGTGGTGGTCCCGGGTTCGAGTCCCGGAACAGAAAGAATTTTTCTTCAACTGCGAAGCTTCTCTTTTGAAGAAACCCTATGGGTTTCCTTTGTGGCAATTGCTATGGTTATTAATTACTCACAAGGTACTATCATGCAGAGCACGTATACTTGGCCCATGAACTAGCGCTGTCTGTCCGTCTCCCGTAACGAAGACACTTTGAAGTCTTTCCGAGAGGCGCTGGTGTCGACGGGATCCGTAGATCCTGCATGTTGTGTGTTGCAGTATATTTTGTGTGGGTCGTTTGTCTGTGATGGCAGCAGTGCGAATCGTTTCATTGTCACCACACCCATATGAAGTAGCACGCTAGGAGTACTGCCAGAGAAGACGATTCGGCATTCATTAAAGCTAGACTTCTCATACTCCAAAATGAAAGAGAGAGAGAGAGAGAACTCTCGCAAGTTGAGTTTAGAACGACAGAAAGCTGAGCTAGCTGGTAAGGATTCATAATGCAAAGAAGGGTAAGGCGTGCATACACGGACACAAGAAAAGACAGGTGGACAACAGGAACGCCGACTATCAAATGTAGGAAGCACTGCGGCGAAAAAAGAATGAAGACACAAAACTCATCTGCGCATGCTCTGGAATGGTAGCACCACGTGTCAATCGGGAACACGTGGCGGCCTACGTGAGAGGTAACTGTTAAGGCATTTGATCTCTTCCTTATGCCAGGTAATCGAAGGCTGACTCACGCACGCACTTCCGCCATTTATGAGTTTGAGTTTGATCGTGGGCAAACAATTATTCCTCCAAAGGGGAAATCGAAGGCATTTCCTTTGTTCAGGAGGTGCACGGTCCATGGCCCCAACACATGATGCGATGTTCGCTCGAAGCTTGCCGCACGTCGATTTCAGACGTTGTCGTGGGTGGCACTCGTTGTAGTTGACGTTTGCGGTGGGACCACGCGATGTTCTGGCTACGTCTACAGCGCGCTGTGCGTACTGTTGAGTCAGTTCTCTTTATCGCACTGACGGGAAGGCGTATTCGTGGACTTCTCCGATGAGCTCAAGTCACGCCGAGACACGCTGGCACGAGCTATCTCACGAAATGGGCTCCAGCGACGAAAGGGTTTGCTGCCTTTTTTCGCGAATAGCGCAAAGCCTGTGACTTCTAAAAGATGAGTAAAAGAGAGTGACATACTAGTCCTCACATCATAACGGCTTGGGGATGAAGTTTCGGTCCCCGGAAGCTAGCTTGTAGGGGTTAGTGTCCCCATAGTTACTGCTATAGAATGAAGCTGTTTGCTTTATTTCATAATAAAGTTAAACATTGGTTTCATGAGTTCAATGAAGCCTGAAATTGATTTCAATGCATGGAGAGCTTCGTTGCACACACAGGCGCACAAGCACACACGCGCACACATATATTTACTGCACTCATTTTAGTCAGTGAGCCCGTTAATCACGTGTTGCGTTCCTTCTTAACGCGTCAACCGATGCTCTCTCGTCAACTGAACCACGCCATGTCCATATTTTACCAAACGTTCCCCCTAAATCTTCGTTAAATTGGGCGAGTTGCTGAGCGTAGTTCATTGTTTCGAGGTCTTCAAGGCTCAACGAATATGTGTCGGGGAATCGGAAGCGTGTTGCGAATGCGAAAATTTCATAAAATTGGGTTTTGGTAAACTGAGATTTTACTGCATTCCCTGACTATCACTTTTGTTCACCCACGTATCATAATGATTTTTTTTATTTCTTGCCGTAGAACACGTAGAAATGAATTAGCCGATATGATTTTTGTTGCAATCTCTCTGGATCAATGCCTTTATAAGAAGACAGAACAGATGACAGACAGACAGAAGCAATGAACTTTGTCTCTTTTCTCCTGGCTGCTACATTTCCTGCAGTGTTTATGAATTTCTGCGATAGTGTCCACCATGTATGTTGTATATGTATCAAGCAAGTTCATGTCTTCTTCATAATGACTGTAAGTATTTACAATTGTTAGAATTTGTGAAATCCACTGCCTGTTGCTCTCTGTAGGCCCCCAGGTCCCGTCAAGCTCTCTGCAACAACTTTTTGCCACGGGGCCACCAACTAGTGTGTTCGAAATAAAGTGGATTTTGATAGCTGGGAGAAGAATTCGACATTTAAAGGCGGCAGCTCGTGCATTGTTTTCACAATAAACCTTAAGTAGAATGTGTGCCATACCAACAGGAATCATGGGCGCCTAAATGTGCTGCGGTTCGCCGTTGCTTATGACAACGTGGTTCCCATCAGGCAAGGCACGCGATTTCTCACAGCTTTTCTAGATGGATATTTTGCACGGACTCTGTTGACGCTTTCGATGTAGAACGCCATTGATCATCATCTCGGTGTACTTCCTCGCTGCAGATATATCAACAGTAGCAGCAGCAGCAAAAAAAAAAAAAAAATGAGGAAAAGTACGTCCTCGCTCCAGATATATCAACAGTAGCAGCAGCAGCAGCAGCAAAAAAAAAAAAAAACATGAAAAAAATGCAAGAAAGGGAGAGATAGACATTTTAGCAGTAATAATGCAAGCTCATTAGTGGCCACAGCGGCTCGCATAATTGACAACTGCCTGATGATTCCGTTGAAGTTCAAAAACACAGTTACTATCTATCCGCTGACTCGGGCGAATTCATCGAGCGACAACACGCAGCGGAAAGACGGGAACTTGGGCGAGCCACTGCTAATGGGGCCGTTCAGACCGAGGTGTTGGCGCATTTTAACACGTCCTAAATTACTGACCGTCCCACTCAGAATCGACCTTCTTTCGATCACTAAAGAGACGCGCGTGGGTTCAAAGTTTGGAATTTTTTCGATAGGGTGCTTACAAGAGAAACAGTACGAAATGATTGCGCTTAAGGTGGACCGGGAAACAACGGGGCATCGGAGGAAACGTCGCTTCGTACTGGACTTTGTGGGTTATAGAAAACATCCTTTCTTGGTCGAAGAGGAGAGTACTTTCATTTAACCAATTTAGAAGCACTGTGCAATAGGCGGTGTTATATTAGTCAGCAGACTAAACATGAAAATGTATAAGCGGTAAATTTTATTCCCTTTTTGTGCAATGAAGGGCACATTTCAATATTATCATTTGTATCCATTTCGTTATGTTACATGATGTACATTTCCGTTCTAGGTGTACAAAGCTTGATAGATAGCTGTAGCTATTTGGGCATTTAGCGTAAACCATACGTCACGTGAAATGTTCTCTTGGTTTACCCAAGGATGATGTTGCGGTCCTTTTGTATTTCAGCTCGCCAAGTGTGAGGGTTCAGTTATGAAGCTGTCTACTCACCGTGACACCGGAGGTGATTTTCTTTTGCGGGCTAACTATAAAAGAAGAGCTGTCAGGCTTCGGCGGTTCCTTCGTTACCTTAAGCCAATTACTGAGATCAATAGTTATACGAAGAAGGCATAGGATGTGGCTCCCCACCATCCGCTTTCATTGGAAACGTATTCTTTTAGCCGTGGCCTCCTAGTGCGCTTATGCATTTTTCATGTAGCTCCTCTTGTGTCCCAGCTAGAAGCGAAATAAAATTTTTCGAAAATTTGCGTTTATCTAAATGAGGTGCCATCATACGTAAAATCGCAAACTATAAGAAACGGCATAGTGCTAATAGTGGTGTTCCTGTGTTTTTTTTTTCACTTTGAAAATTTGCATACCAATAAAGTGTTGCGGGCTTCATCTCCACTTATTTCAACATGCATGGTTCCAGTTACAGCTGGGTGGAAGGAAGGACGTTTCTGACAATAGGTACAGGTACGTGGAACACCATTTGGAACGACCCTGTCAATATCACTGGAACGAAGTTCCACATACTAATTGTTGTGGGATTTTAATTATTAGTAAGTTTAAGTATATGACAACGCCATTCCAGATATTTTCTGATTTCGCGTGAAACGACGTTCAATGTAAGTGGACAATATTTGTACGCGTCTTTCTACCTATAACTGGACCTTAAGTTCAACGACATTAAAAGTGTCGCTGAAACCTAAGTAGAACAGCATTAGGAGTAGTATAGGATAAGCCGGGGGGGGGGGGGGCGCTAAGCTTTTCGTTTGTTGTTTTTCTTTTTAACAAATCGCTGACCTCACAGCTACAATGCTCAGGCCCTTTTTCTTCCTACTGCGCATGGCTTTGCGTGGGGGAACTCACTGCCTAGATTACAGTAGTTTATCGCATTAAAAATGTGCGCCTGAGCAAGCGACGCACGCCTGAGCCTTAGAAACAGCTCGTTTATAAGGCAACACCGCGTTTACTAGAGGCGCTTTTGTACCGCTTTGAAGCATCGAACTCGTGGCTCAGTGGTAACGTCTCCGTCTCACACTCCGGAGACCCTGGTTCGATTCCCACCCAGCCCATCTTGCAAGTTGTTTTTTATTCATGAAGTGCCTGCTGGGATTTATCGCGCACGGCCAACGCCGCAGACACCGACGCCGACGACACCGGCTTTTCTGCGACACGAGCTCCTTAACGCTGTCGCGTTAAAAGTCGGGCGTGTAGTAGCAGTTATCGTGCACAGCTCGAAGACCCACTGAATGTGCTGGTTCGATTCGCCCTAGCACTGCTGAGGACACGCAAGCTGGATCCTGGCTCCGGCGGCCGCATTTCGACGGAATGTGGGAGTTCAATAAAGCTCGTCTGTCGTGCATTGGGTGCACGTTAAAGAGCCCCCAAGAGGTCAAAATTGAATTGATTTATGTGGGCCGAAGAACAGCACACAATAATGCATTTCAGTTTGATTGGAAATGAAGAAAAAGACAAAAATGGCAAAATAAGAAAAAAAGCCGTCAGCTCTTTCGCTACTGCGTCCCTCACAACACACAGTGCACTTTCTGAACGTTAAGCGCCAGAAAGTAGTGATAATCTATATACATTTAATACCCACACCACTGCGTAATATGTTGTCTTATGAGAGTCATTCAAAATAATTATTACCAGACAAACACGTTCCAAACTTTTGTTGGCTCATAACTACTAATAACAGTAGTAGGAGAATACTTGAAGAATGGAGGAAAAAATTGAAAGCAATGAATGAAGAAAAACATGATAGATGGCGCATTCAATGCTCAGACTTCGGGAACGAATTGTTGCTGAAATGATTTCTTGCCGAGGGGCACAAAATATTTGAACTTCTGTGGGCTAAAGCGAAAGTTAACAGAATAAACACCACCCGACATAGCAGGCGAGCGCAGCTCTAATGTACCACGGCCGCTGAAGTATATAGCGATATTTCAACGTAATAATACAAACAAGACACAAGAACTAAAAAATAAATACCCGTCAGGTGCAGCCAAACGTTTCCTGTGTATTCGCTTCTCGTTTTCTTTGGGCTGCTATCACAATGCGGTGTCCCAGTTAACGTTAGCTGAGCTGGCATATCAAAGAAAAAGATATTTAATATACATAATGCAAGGTACCAAGTTAAAACTCGCGGTGTTCGGTTGTGACACCTCTAAGACCGTACACCATAGGTCTCAGAATTGCACGTGTGTGTTCTTTTGTAAATATCTTTTTTTTCTGTCTTTGAAAAGCTTGGCTAACGTTATCCTGGGACACACTGTGTATCACATATCGGCTTGGCAGATCCGCGCTGGAGAAGAAGACCACAAGAGCGCTGCCGCAATTCCCCTGTGCAGCCGGATCGAGCGACCGTTTGTTAGACCGGGCTGGAAGCTGTCGTTGTATCAGCGAGTCCATTGTGCTCATAAACTCCTGGCTTTCTCTTCTTCTCCTTAAACCTTCTTTTCTTCACGTTTTCCGTTCATGCCGTGCAGCCAGCCGCGCTTGGTCCTGGTTTGTATACCTGCCTTTCGTCCGTGTTCTCCTCTCTCAATGTATTCAGCTGCTGTGCGGCCATGCAGCTGTTGAGCGAGGGCGTTAACCTCGAGAGTGTATGCGTTGCCAAAGGACAGCCACAGCGATCCTCTTAAAATGAAGCGCACTTATGAAGGCGTAGCCCGTGAGGAGCTTACACGTGTCTTTAAAAGCATGTTCTCTTTTTCTGCCAGCGTTCCTCTGCCCAGAGCTGCAGGGTCAGAGGGCGTATTACTTTGACGAAGGAAGACTTGTGCAACAAAGAGGAACGGCGAATTCAATGAAACATTCTTTTCATCTTTAAATGTTTCGTAACCTCTCAATAAGATGGAAGGCTCATTGAAATGTGTATTTCGCCGGAACCTTTGATGTTCCTCCCTGACAGTTACTAATAGCGAGTGGCTCGAGAAAAGGGCAACGCAAACGGAGTGCACGATATGTCGATAGATAAAGTGATATAGAAAACACAGACACGCACACACACACACACGCACACACTCAAACACACGCACGAACACACAAGCACACACGTTATATGTAGCGGGTGCTTCTTTTTAGATCGAACAAATCTTCGGAATATTACATCGAGCGTGTTGCACGATTTCGCCTGTTCAAGTAGATTACCCAAAGAGGCGGTAGATACCTGTGTGATAACTGTGTGGGAACCCTTCTTCTGTGTGAGAAACCGCAATGTTCATGTGTGCATTCGAACAGGTCCCCTAGCTATCAACCTAATTACTTACTTTGGGGCCCATGTTGCTACTGCAAACTTGAGGAAGACCAGTATTGAAGCCGCGTCTGCTTGACAGAAACCCCCAGGCTAGCATCAATCTTGAGATAGTGATCTCCAAGACCTTCTAAAATATATGTTGCTTTGTCAGTTGATGTCATGTCCAACTGCTAGAGATTCACTCTTCGGAAATTGTTAACTTAAACGTAGCGCATGTTAAAAGAAGAAATATTTATAACTTAGCAAATCTACTAATCAAACTTGACTTCACAAATGCTAGGATTCAATTTCGAAATTGGAATACCGAGTAATAAGAAGGCTTTTTAGGAAACTGGTCTCATTATATGCCGGTACACCGCAATTTGTCATGCAGGTAATATTCACGTCTTCCAAAAGTCCACCATAAAGTATGCAACCGCTATCCATCACAGGCAAACTTAAAAAAATATATATTGTTCGATCTGAAAAACGAAGAATACGGTCTGTGAATAAGCAAAAAAATAAAGTTATGGGCACTTCAGCGTCTACTCTTGTGTAGGTAATTTACGAATTGTTTAACTTACGTTGGTAAATTAAATAAGCAACATCGGCACCCCCAAACATCTTCGCAGCTTGTTTTTTTTGCGTGTGTCTTTTTGTTGTTGTTGTCGACTCAAACGTGGTGTACGTTTTCCCACAGCTATTCTGCAAAGCTTAGAGAGGACTTAAGAAAGAGGTGAAGCTCGCATAATACCCTCGATTTCAACGCAACCGAAACACGCATTTTACTTTACGAAAACAAAAATAAAGGCAGCCCTACGTGTACGCAATGGTTCTTCATTCCACACGGCAAACCCTCTCGTTCTTCCGTGCTTCATTTGTTGACACGTACCTTGTTTCACTCTAGAAACGCGTGAAGTTGCACAGCTCTCAATTTATCATGAAATTAGCGCTATTTCTTTATCGCACTCCTTTGTATTGGGGAGATAAGCACGAGAGCTTTAAATCCCCTTTTTAACGGTTAACTGTGAGTAATCAATCTTCTGGGCCCCTGGTGGTGAAGCCTAACCAATCGGGAACGGAGAAGCAAATCTGTAACTCGGGGAGAAGGCGCAAAATTTAAGCGGGGCCAAACAAATGAGCAGGCAAAACACGGCTCCGAAGAGCGGCATCACGTTGTCCTTGGCAACGGCTTAGCGTGGTATTTTCAAATCTTCCTTTAAGCTTCACTCTCGCATTATGCATGGTGGAATGCAAAAAAGTAATCACTGTCGATCCTTGGGCAATTTAGTCGCGAAATTCTAAGCAATATCCCAGTGAGACAGAGGCGGACGGTGGGGGGAGGGCAGGTTGGAAGGGGGCGATGTTGTATTTGATAGCGTGTTCTCCAGGGAAAAGAAGTGAGAGAATGTTGAAAACCCGCTTAGTGGGTGGCAGTTAACCGTCGCTTTTCCTCTCGTGGAGTATTATTTCTTTATTTCCCAAACTTATTTAAGGTTTTCTCGCGCTGGGGGAAGAGCAATTTCGCCGCGACGCCCGTTTCAGCGACGCCATTGTTTCGCTTTGTGCATCTCAAATGAGATATCGCATTGCAGCGAGCTGCTTTGATATTTGCGTATTTCGTCGAGGAAGAACAAAGAAGCACCCGAACTTCCTTCAAGAAGCCGTAATGACCGAAGCCACATGCTCCTCACAATACACTCTTAAGCAAAATTACACCCTTTTGCCATACCACAATAATCGTCATCTGTCTTGTCCGCATTTCCTTTCTTTAACGCGGCGAGCCCGGTACTTTCCAGTAACGAACGGCATGCGCGTTATCAACATGACATAGCATTCCCGACAAGAAAGTAGCGGGCGCGGCGTTTTCAAGAAAGGAAACGCAAGCAAGGCAGATGACGATTATTGTTGTGTGGCAGAGATACACCCCAAAGGGTGTAACTCTGCCTAAGAGTGTAGTAACGCAGTTTAGCGCCGGCAGACGGAGACAAGAGGGAGACACTATAGTTAGCAAAGTGCGCTGTCAGTGTTTTTCTAGTAATATGTATACGTTTACCTACATGCTAAATACGCAGCTGTACCTCACTATGGTGTTCAGTGTGATTAAATGGTCAACGAGACAGGCACCTTTAACATAATAACGGGCCCCATTATGATCTGCACACTGCGAGCAATCGTTGCCTTCTCAAATAACTCGCAAATGTACGCACTACTGCGAATGCCTTAGAATGAAGCAAACTAACAGGATGCTTACTGCGTCTGCGCAGTACGACTCCGTTTTGCTCCTTCGAGCGTTTAGGTGAGCAGCTCTGTGGGAATCGAGTAGATCGACTAAGAGCAGAGAGAGAGAGAGAGAGAGAGAGAGAGAGAGGAATATAGGAAGTCAGGGATGTTAACCAGTCATGGATCTGGTTGGCTACCACACGCTAGGGGGAAGGGGAAGAGGGAGAAGAGCGAGAGGAGATGTAGAGACATGTACGGACTGTACTTTAGTTAAAGCCGCTCACGCAAACCAGACGTCCTTAGAAAGCACAAAAGTGCCTTCACTGCCTTCTGAGCCGTTGATCGGTGGGGACGGTGCTCTAGTACTGTCTCTTCACTCATAGGACGATCACATAATTTAATCAGTGGGTTACACTGAGATTGTCTACTACGTGCAGGGTATACTCGACAAAAGTCGCTGGCAGGCGCCTGCAATTTCTCCGCGAAATATAACTCACTCGAAGGGAAAAAGAAAATGTTGATTACACCTGCTGATTGGATGCAAGCTTACGAACTCCTCATTCTCTGAGCAAAGGTTTTCCTATTTAAGCAGCCAGACCCGATCTTGTAGGCTTCGTGGGCTGTGTTTAACGTACCGGCGAGTGTTTGCCAACGATCTTGCCGCAGTGACGGGCATACGACGTTTTCACGGTCAACGGCAAACACCGACTACGAACCTGCATTGGGGTTAAGGTAAATTTGCATACCGCGTACTTCCGGGAGCCAGTGTTTGAGCACGGTGATGTTGCGAAAGAAGCTGTGGGCTGCGCAAACGTGCCCACAGCTTCGGCACGTTTGCGATGCGGCTCGTAAACCAAATTAAGAGTAATTTTATTACGCCAAAATTAATTGATTGTGTCGAACACTCGCGTGGATCAACATAATTGTGAATGAGGAGAGCATGCCGAATTGGGATACGTTAGAAGAAGTAACAGATCGGCGATGTGGTATGTTTAAGCGGACTCCAAATAACTTGTACTCGATATTGATCGCGTGTGTATTCTAGGTTCTCAATAGGAAAACCCCCAATAAGGGCGTTGTGTGTTATTTGTAGAGTGACGAGCGCGTCAAGGTATAAGAAACCTTGTTAAATAACTACTCGTAAATTTGCCCATCAGGATATCTCGTGGTACCGGCATAAAGCTGAAAAGAACATCAGATTAAGATACACCATGAAAAGTCTTAACTTCCAGATATGGAGTGGCGAGCTCGCTTAATTTATCCCTAAACTACAACCTTCGTTCATAATGTAACGTTACTAATAGTACTCCATTTCACTACTTTCATTTATTTTTGGTGTTTTCGTGATTACTATACGTATTGCGGCGCATCATTAGACATACCTGATTCTTAGAAGCGTTCTGCTCTTGTCCTAATATTTTCGCTTTTTCCGTTTAGCTCCTAATATTTCTTTCGTTGATCCTAGTGCTTGATGAAAAAGAAAACTCTTTTTTCACCTGAAACAACTACTCAACAGTTTTTCTTACGCCACGTAACCTTCATCGCGTGCAATTTTTAATAAATTTTATGTGTGCTGTTGTTCTCCGACACCTTTTGCCATTGAAAACGCTAATTGACGGGATCAAACTACATATAATATAATATAGTTGTCTCACCCTGAATTACACTATAATCGAGATAACTAATACTTCCGGCGAACACAACTTAGTCGAATTCGTTCGCATACTTTGTCCCATGCAGACGTCCCAAGCGGATCCATCGGCTACAATTCGTGAATTGAAATATTTGCTTTAAAATATTGAGGCGTAATGTTAATTATCAAAACTCGTTAAGGAGTTAATTGTGCATTGAAATTTGTCGGGCAAATATTTTGTCCCTTCGTGTAATTCGAATCAATGAATTCACTTGCACTATTTGTGAAAGGGTGGATATATATATATATATATATATATATATATATATATATATATATATATATATATATATATATATATAAGCTCATAAAAAAGAAAAATACAAGAGAAGCGCCTATAAAACTTAATGTATGGCGCGAACGATTTTAGAGATAACGTCGGCCGGAATTTCAACATTTTTGGGGCGACTAATTTTGAAGCTAGTGGTACTGACAGCTCAGTCGCGGATCTTTCAGGAACACAGAATTGTAGTGATTCTGGTCCCCGCATTGATTCCCATATGTCCGAGATATAGCATTCCGACTACACTAGTAGATCAACAAGTATGTAATACGCATATCAATGACATAAACTAATCTTGGAGCTTATTTTCGAATACAACCATTGGTTTCTTATCTTAATATAGAAATAAATAATATACCTGCACATCTTTAGTATGCGACAGAAAACCGCCGTGGTGGCTTAGCGGCAACGGTGTTGCGTTGCTAAGCACGTGGTCGCGGGATCGAATCCCGGCCCCGGCGGCCGCATTTCTATGCTATAGGGGCGAAATGCAGGAACACCCATGGGGTCCTCGGCATTGTGAGCACGTTGAAGGTCCCTGGTGGTCAAAATTTATCGGATTCTCCACTACGGCGTGCCTCATAATCAAATCGGTGTTTTGGCCCGTAAAACCCTAGAATTAAATTCAAGTATACGGAAGAAAGACTGCGGGCATTAACCATTCAACAATCTGCGTAAGCTATTTATGGAAACCACGGAGAAGTGCGAAAAGAAGGTTCGAGAATTGGTCGGAGAATGCCTCAGAATAGGCACTGCTCCTCCTGCGTCAAACTGTCCCATAAACTTGAATGGAAGTTCATGATTAAGGCAATATTATTTGGCCCTCGTGCAAAATTTTCTGCCATTTTCTAGTAAAAGGTAAATTTCTTTGCCTGTGCCTGATATTTTTTTCTTGTCATCACGGCGAGGAAGAGATGTTTTTCAGCATTGCACCACATCGGCAGAAAACAGTGTTTTGAGTAGTTATGTCCTAGAATATCTTAAATGTTGGACACTCAAACCATTGTCGACTTCCAGGCAGAAACCTCTCGTTAACTTTTTTTTTTTTGTATGCAAGCCTTCAACAAGTCAACTTCGCAACTTAAGACCACAAAGCGAGGAAAGACAGACAGAACAGAAGGAAGATTTGAGACACTACGCGTTTTGTTTTCCGAGCCGCAGCAGGCACTAAAGCAGCTACGAACAAGCAAGCAAACAAGCTTCAGTGCTTGGCAGGTCTAACTTACCAGAAGAAAAAAAGAACCAGCGATGACAACGCGCGTTCTCTTCCGTCGTTTCGTCCACGCACAACTCCGGCCACAAAGTGACGCCGAAAATCACACGTATGCGTGGGTGTCGGAGAGAGGGCCCGCACAAGAACACACAACAGCCACCACGCTCTGCGCAGGTATCCACCACACGAAGTCCCACGGACGAAAACAGAGCGGCGGAGGACGCGAAAAACAGGGAGGCTCAACGTCAACGCCAAGCTCGGGCGAACAAGCGCCCCGGTCGCACGCGGCCCGTGTGCCCCGCTTTTTTCTTTCTTCCCGGCACCGGGGGCGTAAAAGTTGGGCAATCCTCTTCCGGGCACTTCCCGAGCGACTCTGACCGCGCGCCGAGGGCGACGCGAGGTTTGCGCGTTTTTTTCGCCCTCTCCCCTCGAATGACCCTCTGCTTCCTCGCTCCTGCTCCTCCTCCCCTTCTATCTTTCCCTCTCGGCGTTCGAACGCCGGGTTCTCGCGCCCGGTTCGCGCTCTCGACCGAGTTGTGGACTCCGTCCGTCCCGAGATTTCGTCGGGGGGAAGGGAGGGATGAAATAAGATGCGCGAGTAGAGATTGAGTGAGTGAGTGAGTGAGTGAGTGAATGAGTGAGCGGCTTGTGAGTCAGCCACCCAGCCAGTAAACCAGTCAGTCAGTCAGCCAGTGCATATATGGGTCAATTAGTGGACGAATGAGGGCGTATAAGTGAACAAATGTTGTAGCTCTGGCGAAAGTGAGTGAGTTAGTGAGTGAGTCATTCATTTTGTTAGTGTATGTACTATAGGCGAATGAGTGAACAATTGAGTGAAAATGCTTGAGTGCGGACGTAATGAGGGTGTAAACCAGCCAGTCACTGGGCGAGTTAGTGAGTCAGCCAGTGTGCTAGGAATAAGTGCGCGAATATGTAAGCGAACGAATGCCTCCGTGATATAGATTCAGTGACCCAGTCTGTGTGTGTCTGCGTGCGTGAATGCGTGAAGAAATTAGTGAGGAAAAAAATGTGTGACTGTGCAAGCGAATTATGAACCAGTGAATGACGACAGCGTGTCTACGACGGCGCGACAACGAAATCTCGACAGTGTGTCGACAGCGGCATGATGGCGGAGGCACTCGTACAACGGAATTACAGCAGCGTGACGATGATGGAACGACTGCGGATTGGCGCCTTCACATTCTTTCTCTGCTCGTTTTTGCTTCTGAGAGGCCGCATACTACTACGACAATTCGCTGTAATAGGCCGTTCCGATGCACTGTGGCAGTCGACGTGAGCTAATCTGTGGTGAACCGGCTAGACGAAATAGCGGATTTCGGCCAGAGAAGCGCAACTACGGCCGCGAACGCGCCTTGAATCCCTTACTGTTTTGGAAAGGTAAACAGCGTGGCAAGACGAGCACTGACAAGTTGTAGACACCACAGGCACTGACTAAGAACGTTGCCTTTGTTGCAACAGGGCAATACATAAAGCGAGCAACAGCCTCCCCTCTCCCGCCCCCCCACCTGCATGTGCTTACCCATCGTCAATGACAAAAAATATCAGCACGATGAATAGAAATCGCAGAAAAAGGCGACTCATCAATATTAAAAAAAAGAAAGGTGGTGTCCCCTACAGAAGGGAATATAGGGGATATTTGCCAAGAATTCAATTTCTTTTTTGGTAAAGCCATCCGAGGCGTTCTAACACATGCAGCGCCACCTCTACGTACGTACGTACGTACGTAAGTACATACATACATACATACATACATACATACATACATACATACATACATACATACATACATACATACATACATACATACATACATACATACATACATACATACATACATACATACATAGGTTAAATATTAAATCAAATTCTGCGGTTTTGCGTGCAAAAACTACATGGTTATGCGCCGCGCCATAGTTGGGACTGCGGATGAATTTTGACTTCTTGGGGTTCTCTAAGGCCCGTCCTAAAACATCCCGTGTCAGGTCAACAGCTCTAGGCCGTCAAACATTCTGGAAAAGGGCGGCGATGTATCGATCAATCTTTCTCGTATACGTGAGATGAGTGAAGGCGGCAGCGTTTATCAGCATTTTGTTTGTCACCAACCTTACCATTTACCGAAAAAAGTCAGGTCATATTTGTTTCTAGACGGGAACCGTCGCTTCAGTGACTGCCACTATGTTTGTTTACGCAAATTTTGCGGCATCCGTGAGGCATCCTTGCGCTGTTTGCTAGGGTTCAGCACAGCTTTGGGTGCCCTTTTTCTAATGCTCATCATCATCATCATCATGATCATCATCATCATCATCATCATCAGCCTGGTTACGCCCACTGCAGGGCAAAGGCCTCTCCCATACTTCTTCAACTACCCCGGTCATGTACTAATTGTGGCCATGCCATCCCTGCAAACTTCTTTATCTCATCCGCCCACCTAACTTTCTGCCGCCCCCTGCTACGCTTCCCTTCCCTTGGGATCCGCTCCGTAACCCTTAATGACCATCGGTTATCTTCCCTCCTCATTACATGTCCTGCCCATGCCCATTTCTTTTTCTTGATTTCAACTAAGATGTCATTAACTCGCGTTTGTTCCCTCACCCAATCTGCTCTTTTCTTATCCCTTAACGTTACACCTATCATTCTTCTTTCCATAGCTCGTTGCGTCGTCCTCAATTTGAGTAGAACCCTTTTCGTAAGCGTCCAGGTTCCTGCCCCGTAGGTGAGTACTGGTAAGACACAGCTATTATACACTTTTCTCTTGAGGGATAATGGCAACCTGCTGTTCATGATCTGAGAATGCCTGCCAAACGTACCCCAGCCCATTCTTATTCTTCTGATTATTTCCGTCTCATGATCCGGATCCGCCGCCACTACCTGCCCTAAGTAGATGTATTCCCTTACGACTTCCAGTGCCTCGCTGCCTATCGTAAATTGCTGTTCTCTTCCGAGACTGTTCAACATTACTTTAGTTTTCTGCAGATTCATTTTTAGACCCACTCTTCTGCTTTGCCTCTCCAGGTCAGTGAGCATTTATTGCAATTGATCCCCTGAGTTACTAAGCAAGGCAATATCATCAGCGAATTGAAAGTTACTAAGGTATTCTCCATTAACTTTTATCCCCAATTCTTCCCAATCCAGATATCTGAATACCTCCTGTAAACACGCTGTGAATAGCATTGGAGAGATCGTATCTCCCTGCCTGACGCCTTTCTTTATTGGGATTTTGTTGCTTTCTTTATGGAGGGCTACGGTGGCTGTGGAGCCGCTATAGATATCTTTCAGTATTGTTACATACGGCTCGTTTACACCCTGATTCCGTAATGCCTCCATGACTGCTGAGGTTTCGACAGAATCAAACGCTTTCTCGTAATCAATGAAAGCTATATATATAAGGGTTGGTTATATTCCGCACATTTCTCTATCACCTGATTGATAGTGTGAATATAATCTATTGTTGAGTAGCCTTTACGGAATCCTGCCTGGTCCTTTGCTTGACAAAAGTCTAAGGTGTTCCTGATTCTATTTGCGATTACCTTAGTAAATAGTTTGTAGGCAACGGACAGTAAGCTGATCGGTCTATAATTTTTCAAGTCTTTGACGTCCCCTTTCTTATGGATTAGGATTATGTTAGCGTTCTTCCAAGATTCCGGTACGCTCGAGGTCATGAGGCATTGCGTATACAGGGTGGCCAGTTTCTCTAGAGCAATCTGCCCACCATCCTTCAACAAATCTGCTGTTACCTGATCCTCGCCAGCTGCCTTCCCCCTTTGCATATCTCCCAAGGCTTTCTTTACTTCTTCCGGCGTTACCTTTGGGATTTCGAATTCCTCTAGACTATTTTCTCTTCCATTAACGTCGTGGGTGCCACTGGTACTGTATGAATCTCTATAGAACTCCTCAGCCACTTGAACTATCTCCTCCATATTAGTAATGATATTGCCGGCTTTGTCTCTTGACGCACACATCTGATTCTTGCCTATTCCTAGTTTCTTCTTCACTATTTTTAGGCTTCCTCCGTTCCTGAGAGCATGTTCAATTCTATCCATATTATACTTCCTTATGTCAGCTGTCTTACGCTTGCTGATTAATTTCGAAAGTTCCGCCAGTTCTATTCTAGCTGTAGGGTTAGAAGCTTTCCTACATTGGCGTTTCTTGACCAGATCTTTCGTCTCCTGCGATAGTTTACTGGTATCCTGCCTAACGGAGTTACCACCGACTTCCATTGCACACTCCTTAATGATGCCCACAAGATTGTCGTTCATTGCTTCAACACTAAGGGCCTCTTCCTGAGTTAAAGCCGAATACTTGTTCTGTAGCTTGATCTGGAATTCCTCTATTTTCCCTCTTACCGCTAACTCATTGATCGCCTTCTTATGTACCAGTTTCTTCCGTTCCCTCCTCAGGTCTAGGCTAATTCGAGTTCTTACCATCCTGTGGTCACTGCAGCGCACCATGCCGAGCACGTCCACATCTTGTATGATGCCAGGGTTAGCGCAGAGTATGAAGTCTATTTCATTTCTAGTCTCGCCGTTCGGGCTCCTCCACGTCCACTTTCGGCTATCCCTCTTGCGGAAGAAGGTATTTATTATCCGCATATTATTCTGTTTCGCAAACTCTACTAATAACTCTCCCCTGCTATTCCTAGTGCCTATGCCATATACCACCACTGCCTTGTCTCCAGCCTGCTTCTTGCCTACCTTGGCATTAAAGTCGCCGATTAGTATAGCGTATTTAGTTTTCACTCTACCCATCGCCGATTCCACGTCTTCATAGAAGCGTTCGACTTCCTGGTCGTCATGACTGGATGTAGGGGCGTAGACCTGTACAATCTTCATTTTGTACCTCTTCTTTAGTTTCACAACAAGAACTGCCACCCTCTCGTTAATGCTATAGAATTCCTGTATGTTACCAGCTATATCCTTATTCATCAGGAATCCGACTCCTAGTTCTCGTCTCTCCGCTAAGCCCCGGTAGCACAGGACGTGCCCGCTTTTTAGGACTGTATATGCTTCTCTTGGCCTCCTAACTTCACTGAGCCCTATTATATCCCATTCACTGCCCTCTAATACCTCCAATAGCACTGCTAGACTCGCCACACTAGATAACGTTCTAGCGTTAAACGTTGCCAGGTTCATATTCCAATGGCGGCCTGTCCGGCCTTTGGAGTATGAACCTGGCAACGTTTAACGCTAGAACGTTATCTGCAGCGTTAGTGCAGCGGTGGCGTAGAGGTAGAACACCCGCCTCGCGTGAAAGAGGTCTGTGGTTCGAATCCCTCGGTGCCAGGAATTTTCCACTGGATTAAAAGAAAAAAAAAATCCGCGTGTTGATAAAATTGCACAAACAGGCCTGGAGTGTGGCCTGTTCCCGGTGACCAGAACCGGTAACGCACTCCCTCACCAGAGCAGGATTGGCCACCCTGGTGCAGTACTGGCCACAACTTCCTATATGAACACAAGAATCTAAAGCTACAGGCAGTTTTAGAATAGCGTTCGCAACCAAACATAAACGCATTAAGTACGTAAAAATATAGCCATGTCCTCACTGCGCATGCTGCGAACATTATTGGGTTTCAGTGGCTTACGTGTGCTGCGATAACGTCTGTTATTTGAGTAAGTTTAATGCTCGTATTGTTCACCCACGCTAAGAAATGGCGTTGTCGAACATGGCGGCACCCAGGGCTCCCGCTTCAGGGTGGACTCTCGTGATGGCTGCTACGCTCACGCTGTCGTCACGATCGCCAGTAACTACTAGATTGAGCGTTCGCTTCCTCTAAACTAACCTGAGACATTAATTATGAGCGCATAACTTGTCCAATTTCTTAGTTGTTTTGGCGAAACCAGACTGAGTAGGCCTAACGAGAGGCGTCCGCCTAAAGAAAAGAGAAACAGAATGGTTACTGGTGCATTGTCTCAGCTTAGATACGGTTGAGGCGAGGCACCAGATGGTGCCCTGTATTCTAACTTCCTCCTTGCACTTGTGTCCCGTACGTTTAACTATAGTTTTGACTGAAAATCTTGAGGTGACGCGCACCGTAACGTCCTACAGAGGGGCTTGTGTTTAACGTGCCTAACGTGGCAAACGCCATACTAAAGCTGTCTACTTCCCGATAACATGGACAAGCACATTGCCAGCAGATTATTTTATTTGAACGTAAAGTGAATGAAAATACGGCGGTATTTGAGG
This sequence comes from Dermacentor variabilis, assembly GCF_050947875.1. NCBI lineage: Eukaryota > Metazoa > Arthropoda > Arachnida > Ixodida > Ixodidae > Dermacentor > Dermacentor variabilis. Next base: position 25,910,100 of record NC_134578.1, on the reverse strand, counting down.
ATCTTATCACCTTTCCGCAGCCCGATTCGTCTGCGCCAATTGGGAGCCTCCCCTACAACGTGGAGCACCTCAGAATAAGGAGCACAAAATCCCACCTTGCGTCTTTTAATGGTTTGAACTAGGTGTTTTAGTTAAATATTGTATACTGCAACAAAAATGCATAGGTACTACTTTGATTACGTCTGTGATAGTTCGTGTACAAGAAGATATACTTGCGGATACCATGTGGTGTAGCCAGAATAGCCGTGGAGGTTTTGCAGAATGGGATTCGTCTGGCGCTGGAATGTTCTGCATTGAGTCTAACGTCTACAACGAAGATTAGCAGCAGCGTTTAGCGAAAGACTACGTGGTCTAGAGCGACTTAAACACACCTTGACGCATGTGGTGTGTACGTCGTATGTTCCATAGAATTAACACGTACGCGGAACCTGCTATACATCTTGAACATGAGATTTCTGTGTGAACTTGCACATCCTTTGGGTAAAAGCTGTCTGCGGTAAGCTGTCTGGCAGTACAGGTGTAACGAGTAAACTTCCTTGTTCGACAGACATGACTGCACAGCGCAAAAGACGAGGACAGAAGAAAGGAGACAGCACAAACGCTCACTTCAGCTAAGCTTTACTTGCGAAACCACCAGAAATATATGCCTTAGACATTAGCAAAAAAAAGAAAGAGAAAGCTTTTGCGTGAGGTTACACTTTTCATGATCCTCTGCCAAATCAGGGCCAGAGGCTTAATTTCGTTTTGATGAGGGCAATAGGTGGCGTGCTGATGCAAAAGCCACTCATCCGCTGTATCTCGCCAGCCTCCATAATCTCACGGGTAAGCTGTTCTCGTTGTTTGCAAATTGCGACACAACTATCGAATTCAGGCACACAACCGCAGTCTCTGCAGTGAACACCAAGAAGACATTGAACGGCTGTGTGAGCATTGTAAAACGTTTCTTTCAATCGCCCGTTTAAATATCAGCCCGTTCGGCCAAGTTACTTCTTTCCGCAGGTCAGGGGAATCGTATAAACCACACCCAGTGCACATGCTCCAGGCCGCCTTCTGGGGCTAGTAGTGCAAATATATTTTGTCGTGTGACATGAGCATTGACACGCCTGCATATAAATGATAATTTCTCCGCACAAGAAAAAAAGACAACTTTAGCATTTAACTTTTCATCAGCATGCCATCTATTGCCCTCACCAAAAACGAAATTAAACGCCTGACTGTGTGCGATATGGCATTATGAAAAGTGCTACGTCATGCAAAAGTTATATTTTTTTTTCATTTTTTGATCCAGTATTGAAACTCCAACTCTCCCGACCTTCCACTTTGTCGCATCATTCGGCTCGTTCCCACCGCGCTCCAACTCCGTTTGTAGCCGGAGAAAGATTGTCCCAGCCGAACGTACCGGAGCAGGTGGAGTAGTCACGTGATGGAGTTTCTGTCGGATCCCAGTCGCGCCTAACTCCCCGCCTCCAAAGTTTGAAGATGCTTCCGAGCGTTGTGAGCTGGAACACTGCTCTCCGAATGAACCAGGTGAATGCGATCCAAGTGTTCGACTTATGCCAGCCGAATGTAAAGCCCACCGCGAAAACTCTCAAAAGCGCTCGAACGCGACAACTCAAATGTACCACGAGTGTCACTTTGATGTAGCGCAATTAACCACTAGCATCATCCCTGCAGCCGGCCATACGGAGAGAGACACTGTAGGGTGTAGAACCCGCTTCGCCTGTTGTCAAAAAACAAGACTCCGTCCGATATCAGTGCTCCAAAAATATGCAATAAAAATTGAGCATATCCAACGCACAGTACGTAATATGTAGCTGAAATGAAGCTGCATTCCAGCGGTCTCTAATAAAATATATGGACAAGCTTCATGCGTATAAACTAGAAACCTATGGGGTCGAGAGGGCGCAGGTGAATCATCAGCACAAAAAAAAAATGAAGCATTTTGTTATTTCTCGTCGAGCTACTTCAGTTGTGTTGGCATTAAGCTGCGCCGTAGGCAGGCTTCCCTTAGGACGATAAAAGAGGCAGCACCAATAGAACTACAAACATCTGCCTGAACCCGAAGGTTATCGGTAGGCAACGGTGTGACCTCGTGGCCGGTCAACCATGCAATGGTTATGCTTGTCCTCCACAAAGGTCACAGCCTAATTGTTATGTAATTCAATGTTTATGCCTGGCGATTAGAAGTGTATTGGGATTAAAAAGAGAAATGGGCTAGTGATTAGAAGGAGAGAGAATGGCAAACGGCGGTACTTTTTTGTTATTCTTCTAACAAGTTGACGCTACGACTATTGCGCAGACGCGCATATGTTTTGTAATGTGGAAAGTTGGGCTAGTTGGTGATTAGTCATCATACGTTGCTGGTGAAGCAGCGCGCTGACACGGGCACAGTGAAGACGCACAAGAGTGTCGCAGCGAGTGTCCTCTTTTCTTGTGTGTCTTCACTGTTTCCCTGTGAGTGCGCTGCTTCACCAGCAAGGTAGGCGCATATGTTTCGTTTGGCATGACACCTCCATGCGAATTTAAAAAGCGTCCCGGAGAAAAAGTAGGTTTCTAGCAAACTTTGATGAATTATTATTATCATTATTATTATTATTATCATTATTATTATTATTATTATTATTATTATTATTATTATTATTATTATTATTATTATTATTATTATTATTATTATTATTATTATTATTATTATTATTATTATTGTCTATTTCCTTTACGAAATAGACCTCCGAACCTAACCAAAATGTTTCAGCCGTCGCACAAACCGAACCGATGTGTGTCGGGCGATAAGTTAGAGGCCCTAATGTGAACGGGTAAGCGCGCGTAAACACTGTTAATGGTTCTGAAGGGCTGCAAAATGAAGCGCATAGCTACCGCAAGGAATCACGCAAAGCTCAAAGGGGGGGCCCGTTGGAGCGCGTAACAGAAAGAGAAAAGAAAAAAAGGCATCATCTAATGAAAGTTTGTACCCGAACGTCATCTGGCGTCACAAGGACCAAACTAACATCTCAAGGCGGGCGGGCGTCTCGAAACACTCAAGGCAAGTCTCAAGTACGAAGCTTCGCGACACGCTTTAGCCATTTACGAATCCATTTGCGCATCAAACATCATTGCGATCATTGACCTTCCTGAGCGAACACTGTTGAGGACCTTTGCGAAGTGCCTTGGAGCTGTGCCGAAGGAAACGACAAAAAATAACAAAAAAAAAAAACAAGAAAGAAAGAAACTCAAACGGGGTACACGTAAGCGCTTCTACAAGTTTATCTCCTTCGACCACCCACCAAACCTCTGCGTATACTTTTTTATTTTTTTTTTACTAATCTTCTAGGGTGCACTTCCCAGTCGGCTCGTTTTCGTTAAATGGGATTATAAACAGAGATTTATCGCGTTTTCTTTCTGTACGCCGAGGGAAAGAAGCGTCTTTGGCGTCCTTGTTCCAATTTGTATGCCTGCTAACTTTTATCACTATAACGCTCAACACCACAGAGATGAGTCACTCTATTCGTTGTTTTCTTTCTTTCCTTCTTTCTTTGCTTCAACTCGGAATCAATCCACGTCACGGAGGCTTACATTAATCCCGATTTCTCTCGTCCCTTTTTTTCCCTTTAATCCAGGGCCTAGGGATAAACGAACTGAAATTGTGTTCCCCGTCCGGTCTCGTGGGAGGCAAACAGTTCAAAACGAGGGGCGAACGTAAAAGCCACGCGAACCGAGACGCTTCCTCCTCGCCCACTCTGGAGCGTGCCACTGCTTATTGACGTCGCAATCTTTCACATCGTGGGCGCGTCTCGCAACGCTGCGCGATTGTTTTGATGCCCTGGGCTGCATGGTTGTGGCGGCGTTCTTCCAGCGCGAAACGCCAGACGGGCGCGTAGGGTGAGAACAGAGGAACAATGGCTTCCCACTGATGGAGGCTGTATTCTTTTTTTCTTTTTTTTTGCTTACTTTCGCAACATTCCTTCGAAAGTTGGCACGTGCCAAAAGTGGGAAGAGATGGGGCCACTGCGTGAAAAAAAAAAAAAACGACAACGCCTTGAACCTTCTTTCGGGCAGAAAACAATTGCAGTGTTCTCTTCTTGGTTGCTTTCTTTTTCTTTTTTTTAATTTTTGGACTGATCTTTAGCTTAGACATTGTGAATACGTGTGCCCTTCATTTCTCTTGCTTAATTCTGGCTTTATACGGAAACACCGGCGGTGATTTGTTTTTCGGAGCCTCCGTTGCAAATCGGGCGCAATTCAATTTCGCGGCTTTTGTTGCCAAGTCGGCGTAGCTTAAATAGAAGTGCGACAAGAACCAGCACGATGGGCCGTCGTTATAAACAAATTTTGGCTGAGACGTCAGAAGTGGGAAAAACACGATTTCGATAATGAAATCGTGACGTGATGCTCGATTGCGTAATTATGTTTAACGCCCCGAATTGTAGCTGGGCTATACGGACACTGTAGTGGGAGCGCGCTGCAAATAACTTTCACAAGCAAAGCATTCTTGCTTTTATTCACCTTGCATCTGAATAAGCACACCGCAGATGCAGGTCATGTCTTATACCATGTTAACCATTAACGTTTCTTCCATGTTAACGATTTGTGGAGACTGCTGTAATTTGTGTTTTATTATGTTTACCTTGTAAAGAATGTTGGAGACTGCTCGTCTTGTAAAGGAGGTCCCATTGCAGTCTTTGACTTCGTGGCCTCCTTCTGAGTATTAACATCTTGTAATCTTTCTAATCATCTCAATAAAACGGATTCTTGTTCTGATTCTGATATAGTTTGACTCATGAGAGAAATTGCCAAATTTGTTTGAAAAAGTGTAACGGTTTTTCGTTGGTGGCCCTCCCGACGTTTGTCGCTCTTGCTTGCCAAAAATGTTTTGTACTTTTCTGGGCAAAAGAAAACGTATCCTTTTTTTTTTAGTGTATTCGGGAGAGAGATGCGACATTTCTACCACGCGGGCGTGCTCTGCAGCTAACGCCGCAGCACAGACGCCAGATGAAGTCCTGCGTAGGTCGCGACAAGAACATCTGGGGAAATTCCATGGTGCCTGAAAAAGAAAAGAGAAACTTAACGAAATCGCCTTGCTAGCGAATGCTGACGTCATCAAAAAGCTGAAAGAGAGAAGGAGATGCCCTCGTTGCCTCAAGGTTCAGTGGAGGACTGTGAAAAAAAAATATTTTTTGAGCCGGAAATAAGATGGTAGCAACTCATCTTGTAAACACGGGAGGAAGAGAATGCACGGGTTTGCTTCGGGATATTATTGCACGCTCGCCCACTTTGGGGGAAAACGGGAAGTTGGGAAAACGAGGGAGTGAAAGTATGTCAGGCATATTGAATGACCGGTCGTTGAGTGGAGTCGAACTCAAACGCCGCTGGCAGCTTGTGGAATATCGACTCCTCGGCGACATGTCAATATACGGTCTTCGAAGGCCTCGACAAGGCCAAAACGGAGGAAAGAGTAAACAAGGAAGAACGACGTCACATGCCCTTTGCCGTCCACGCGTGAGAACGAGCAAAGTGCGAACACGCAAACAACCCTGCGAAAACACAGGGGTCAGTTGAGAAAACGCCGGATACTCGGGAATCTCTAATAGACCCTGAAAGTTTGCAGTTGCAGCGGCCGAGTTAAATAAGTTGTAATCGAAATACCGAAGGCGAAAAGCGAAGACAAAAGTTCACGTCATGCGCAGCTGCGTCTCGAGAAAGTTCAACGAAATAAAGGAATGGTAGAATCCGGCCAGCAGAAGTATGGCAGAAGCTTTGCAACGAAATAAAGCTTGAAAATGCAGCGTTGAACGTGTCTACTCAGAAGGTCTACAATAACATGCAGAAGACAAGGGCAGTACTTCCAAAGTAAAGCCACATAGAACGCGTACATAAAGTTGCAGCGCAACGGTTTTATAGCACCTCACTATGGCTGCGGAAATAGTGTGTCGCGGGGCTAGAGTCCTCCTCTGAGCGCAGCGAAGCACTCTCGGGTGCTCCAACATCTAAAAGTGGCGACAAGCTATCCGAATTAGACTCCGGGAGTTTTCAAAGAAAGCAATCTGCTGACGGGAAAGAGGGAGACTGAGAAAAAAAAGGGGTCGCAATAGCCAGGGATGAAGGTCACAGGATCACTGACCCAGTTTCCAGTGGTGGCGCGCCACTGGTAAGTGTACGCGGGTCAGAGAATGCGGGAAAATGGGAGCGAAGAAGACAGCGCGCTGGGGAAAACAAGGATGGTGGCACCGTGTATGCACCGCCAATGGTTGTATGGAGAGCGAGGAGTGGCAGGAGTTGGGGATTCGAGGGAAAATGTGAGACAAATGATGCCGTTCCCAAACAGTAATATAGAGCAGGAAAACAAGGGGATATGCTATAGGGAAGAAAGGTTGGGACAACGCAAGGAAAGCGGGCATCGTGCATATGCCAGGTTTTGTGCAACGAAGTTCAAAAAATACAGGAATAAATGACTAATCTTGAAGAATAGCTAATGGGAGGCAATTAAGAAGTCTACTGTGAGTTTGGTAAAAGAAGTGGGAACATAGGGATCAATTCCGATATATGGAAGGCGAAGATCAAATGAAAATAGATGTTAAAAAATCAGAAAATCGGGAAGGAATGGGGCAAATAAGGAAAAAAAGAAAGTAATACACGGTGATATGGGGCCAAGAAAGATAAACCGATAAGAGGAGGCTCGAGCTAGGGAAGGAATGCAGCCACTAAGGAAAAGGTATTGGGATAGAATTAATGGCGATGTGGAGTGTAACAAACGATTATGTGAAAAAAAGGGGTTTAGAAAAAAGGAAAGCGTTTGCAGCGAATAAGGAAAATGATTACGAGCCCTTCCTTCCCCTTGTATAGCAATCTCTCCACTTAGGGAAGGAGAAAAAGGAGACAGGTTTACCACGTTCAGGGGGGGGGGAAGCAGGAACAGAGAAAACGGTAGAAGAAAAGGTACGAGCAAAGATCCATTCCCCAAGACAGGAGAAGGCGAAGCGCGAGAAATGGGTGCGATAGAAACTACTCCACGCCCGCTTTTGTTTACCTTTGTGTGGGCGACGGATGTTGCTATCCTTTTTCTCGCCCCCATCTAAGCTGTCCAGAATAGAGTCACATTTCTTCGGTCACGCGATTGCTGTGGGACGCGGGACTATATATAGAGTTCCCGATCTCGCCAGCAGCTGTTGCCTGAGTCACGAGATATATCGTGATGAATGCGCAAACGAGTGGCACTGTTTCGCCAACGGGTAGCTTGGGCTTAAGGACGGAATACGGAACCTTGACATGACACAAGAATATAGGGCGAGAACACGCCTCGCCGCTAGAAGTTTTCGTTTTCAGAGCTAAGAAAGATAAAATTTCAATTCTCGCTTTCCGTCCTCTTTTCGTTGTTCTTTAGAAGGTTCTGCAGATCACTTTGTTGACTACGGGAAATCTATCTATCTATCTATCTATCTATCTATCTATCTATCTATCTATCTATCTATCTATCTATCTCTGTATATATATATATATATATATATATATATATATATATATATATATATATATATATATATATATATATATCATATGATGTCGTCTCCAAAGACGAAGCGCCCACGCTAATAGCAAATAGGCTTAGGCGAAAGCACGTCCACGCGATCAACACGGTCCAGTTGTTCCAGATGCCTCAGTTAGGCTGTTGTGCTCGCATTGTCCGTGCACTTAATAAATCGTCGGCTGCCGCCAGCGGCTGTGCGGACGCAACCGCTGGCGAACATGAAGGCTCAAGACTCACCGGCTAGCAGACATTTCTCCGAATAGAGGGACTAGCAGCATGCAAGGAACCCGGATGGTGACGTCTTAGTTCAACGGCACCAGCCCTTCCTCGAAATTTTGGTGTGAGATTCATGGTAAGGGTTGTAACAGCGCACCCGAGAAAACGACAATAGAAGGAAAAAAAAACGACGACACAGCGCTGTGTCGTCGTTTTATTCCTTCTATTGACCTTGTCTTGGGTGCGCTGTTACAACCCTTACCATGAATCCCCACCAACTGGCCCAACTTGCCGTTCTGATTTGGTATGAGAGGTGACAATTCTTTGAAGCTGACGACATCACGGCTGCGCCAAGGAACTGTGCGCATCCGCTAATGCTGTGGGGAGTGCAGAGGACGCAGTATGCGACACCTTTCAACACAATCAGCCCGGTAAAGAAACTTGCGATGACATCATCGAACATCTCGAGACTCACTTTGATTCGCCATCTTCTGAAGTCTCATGCAGGGCTCGCTTTCACAGTCATGACCAATCGCACACCGAAGCAGTCACTGAGTGTGCAAAAGCACTTACGAAACTAGCAGCGGATTTCATTTTAGAATCAATGGAGACGCGCCTGTGAATACAACAATGGTACCCCTTGACGTGAATCTGCGTGGAAGTGTCGTCTATATATATACGGTGTTCGGAACGAACTGATTCAGCAGCGTCTGCTCGCATTAGAGGACAAAATGCGACTCGGCAGGAACAGCGTCCCGGCAAGTACGAGGCGTCTTAAAACGCTGGAGCGAGGACGAATGCTGGCAGCCGCGTTACAGGCGTGGCACCTTGATGGTTAAGGAAAGACAGACAGAAAGTAATCGCCGTTAGTCAGTGCCTAATGAAAGGATTACAGAATAGTAAGCTGTAGGGAGAGTTGGTTGGACTAGCTGGAACGTTATTGCGCATGCACAATAACGTTTCTGGTGGTTTGTTTCTGAATTCAGCGCATGCGCAATAACGCTCCTGGTGGTTTGGTTCTGAAAATAAACTTAATTGGAAGTGAGCGTCTTTCCTGTCCAGGTCTCCTTTTCCCGCATCGCTTCTGGAGTCCCCTTTGCAAGATCAAATAAAAGTATTGCAGATTTAGCTTGACGTTTTCTGTCCACTGGGCTCGGATCAGTGCATGCGCCACGGTGGGATATGCACACTATGGGTCAACAAAGGGAGGGGAGGCATTGTTTTGTATATATCAGCACAGTGGACACGTCCATTTCGGCTCCTGCTGCAATGTTGATTGGTTGGGCTGGGGTACCAGCGAGAAAGAAGCAGGCGACTCCAGCCAGTTTCCTTCTCGCTTGTTCAACTTCCTGCAATACGCACCGCAGCACCAGCTGAAATCGACATGGCCATTAAGGTTGATGTTTATAGAACAAGCCACCTTCCCCTCCCTCCTGTTCACGAACAGCGCGCTTACCACACCGTGTTCCTTCTGACTGGTTCAGCAACAGCCAATCAGCGGCGGTCCAAATAAACAATCCACTGTGTTGACGTTTACAAGATAACCCCCTTTCCTCCCCCATCCCACCCCCTGCTAACGCTAAATGTGTCTGGACAACGCTCACGCCAGCAGCGGAAGGCAGAACGCTACCTTAACTCCAACGCAGGGCTGATTCAGCTGAGCCTGACGGTACGTCCGTTTGGCTTCGCCGGGTTGCAGCTAGACGCCACCAGACGTCTCTGGAAACCTTTCAAACCTCCACGAGTGTGCGCTCATGCGCCGTCGATACCATGAAAGCACACTGACGGCGGCTGCGGCGGTGACGTGCCCCTAGTGCTTGCCATCGACTTCGTCTGAAAGCGACGTTCACCTGCACCGTTTTGGACTGACCATCGACTCTTATTGTGACAAATTGGGGTGCGTTAGAAAGGGTGGAACTGTTTTTTAACCTGAGGAGAGGACTCGTTCTTTCAGTAGAATGCAACTCCGCTTCCCCAAAACGCCTACGTCTAGGAAGAATGACTAGTTTTGCCTGCCTTCTCCTTGAAAGCAGCGTCGCGATATCCCTCGAAGACATCGATTTCAGTGAAAAGCTCTAGCCTCTTTCAACGAGCAATATCAGCACCATCATCTTTGTCTCGCCTGTGCATACCGTGATCATAAATTTTCTGGACATTTCTTTTTTAGTTTTTCCCGCCTTCATCTCCCTAGGGCCTTTTTGTCCTCGTACCCTCTCCCTATGCAGAGTAGCATGCGGTCGCCTACATATACGCCGACAGATTTGTCTGCACTTCAATAAAGAGCTTTCTGTGTCTCTGCTCTCGCAACACAATGAAAGATTGCGGACAAAGGAGACGAACGGAAACAAACTGCGTTTGGAGATAACCGGCGTTTGCGTTGCTTCGCTCCTCTCCTATTTCCTTGCTCTCTACGTCAGTCTTTTTTTAATAATGACAATGATCGTTAAATGCAGTGGCTAACTTTTGAAGGTTACCGTCTCGCTCGCTTTCGTAACCGGCAGCCTCATAACAGGAGACGGCATGGCACAACAGTGGAGTGATAAATTTGAACCTCCAGCAATCAAGGAAACAATGCAAGCCGGAAGAGGGAAAAGCGCTGTGTGTGCCAAAAAAATAAGCGTGATGCAGTGGTCGTTAGGCAGCAGTGCTGTCTAAGGACGACTCTCCAGTGTGCCTTGAATAGTCTGGATGACAGGCCATTTACGGAAGCGAAGATCTTGGGAGCCTGGCCTCACAGCTCATTGGCCCAGAAAGCGGTTCGAGCGCTTTGTCGCTACCTGAGCGCAACAGACTTGAGAGCCCGACTATAAACATCCTACACCTAAGTTCTCTCTCTCTCTCCCTCTTTCACTCCCCATTACCCTCCCCACGTGTAGGGTAGCAAACTGGACTCAGTCTGGTTAACCTCCCTGCCTTTCCGTCTTCCCTTCTCTCTCTCTCTCTCTCTCTGCGTCGAAAACAGGCAAAAAGAAGACTACTAAAAAAAAGTACGGTAAAGTCCAGCGTAACATTTCCATCTCGATTTTCAAATTTTATTTTCGTACATCTGAAAAATAAACTTTACAAAACACGTAAATCTGGTAGGAAGCCACAAAGTTAAAATGGTCATTGCGAGACCGGCTGTTTAATGCGCTCACTAAGACGGTAACTATGCGATGAACAGCATCTGATTATTCGGAAGCGGGTAATATGGTACAAACCACCTTAGGCGTTAGAGTCAACGAATTAAATACAGTATTATAACATTCGACAGCCCTCTGCGGATAGCATAAATAATATAAAAGAAATACTTAAATTTTATAATTCCTGAAACCTGATAACATCATCGCAGAGATAAAAAATTGCGGTGAATGTGTCATAACTATTTGTGAGCTTAGCTAAAAGATAAATATTTAATGCGGCAAAGCCATTGCAGGAAAGGCGGAAACTGACCGTGATGTAGCAGGCGAATCGGTAGCTTTCCAATGACGTAGTTGTACATCAAAATGCCGAAAAAAATTTAACTTTTTTGCACAGATATAATGTTAAAATTAACGTTACTGTAGTAAACAACGTGGCTTTTCAATAAAGTTTTGTATGCCCTTAAGTTCTTTTTCTCTCAGTTTGTATCTTATCCAGTCTCACAAGTGCACGACATATACTTGCGTTTAAACCCAAATATTGCACGACGTAAAATATTTGCTGCGCGAAGTAACCATATCCCGGAGCCTCCGCTAAGGCGACCCGAGGTCACACAGTGACTCACGAGATGACCTTAGCATGTTTATTGAAGGCGGGCTCTCGTTCTTCAGTGGACTTCTTGCACAATGCTTTATTTATCTATTGCTTCTTATGTATGTACAATACTATGCCTTGAGGTAATAAGTTTAAAAATAGGTAAAACATTAAATAATACAACACTACAACGTTTTGTGTGTATAGTCATGTACGACGCACAAGAAGTGAAACCGTAAGAAGTTGACGCTCTCTATTATAAAACAAGACAAAACTTTCGTGCCACAACCATGCAAATGAAATTCAGATATATATAATATCACGTGAGCTACCTCAACCACCACCCCGTGTCCGGCTTCCCACAAAAAATTCTTTTTTTTGCCCTTTCACACCCCTAATGCTAATGAAATATTCAAGAAAGCACTTGGAACCAAACGTTGCATTTCACGGTACGAGGACTTAACGTGCCTTTGTTTAACGATACTGCTCCCTGCGGGTCTGCGCTGCATGAAATGTGCCGTAGCGTAGCGCAATCTACCGCGTGTGCCACGGCAACCAAAGTGCGAACGTGTCTGAGATTTTGAGTGGTTCGCCGCAACCGCGATGCTAGCGTTGTAAATGCTTATGAGCTGCCCGCTGACGTAACGAGAAAGCGCACTTGGTGAACGAAAGCGCAAAATCACTAACTGCCCCGAGTTCGTGCTGATAACCGTGCGCACAAAAGAAAGGTAAAGAAAAGGTTCTCGCCGTCGGTTTGCTGCTGTAGTGCCTGCTTCACCTGCAATCAGAACAAATGAAGCCATAGGGACGTCCGGGAGCTTGCCGTCATTTGATTTTTCCCCTGTTCGCCATTCCACTTCCGTCAGTCGCAGTGGACGGAGTAAAATATGCAGGAGCGCCGACTCGGGCCTAGCTCGCCATGCATTTGGCGCGGCCAAGTAATGTCCCAGCGATAACCGGCGGCCGGTATTCCGCCGTGCTCTCGGCCTCTGCTCACCTCCTTTCTTTTCCATAACTTTCCGGTGTACTCTCTTCGCTTTCTTCCTTTATAGCTGCTGGCTTCAAATAATATCGCCGCACGTGGTCAATTCAAGAAATGGAAAGTGTCGAGAAACCTTTCAGGCTTCAGCCATCAAAATTTCGAATGGCCGGATGGCGCACTTTGGCTGTTGTCGCTCCTTGAAGTTAGGATACGAGTTCGGATTCGATCAGCGGATTTCCAGAGGTGAAAAGCGGTTGACTGTATTACCCATCGCTGTTACACTAGCGGTGATAAAGGCGATAGCATCAAGATGTTTGAGCGTAGCGGTAGCGGAATAATGGCTTCTAGTGGGGCTTGCGGGCACTAAGCTAGTCTACAGTGTAGCTAGTCTACGTCGAAAACAACATGAAATGCCTTGTGCCCGCTGTCTGTGCCAGTCTGGTGCTACGTTCGCGACCATCATTTGAATTACATTGCATTTGTTTTAAACACAGTTCCAGCATCAAACAGGATTGCGCTGATGTTCCCGAGGGCGCTGAAATTCGGGGCTTTACTATTCTAAGCGCACTGCTTCCATCAATCACCAAATAAGGCGATGTAGTGTTCAGTAAACCCAACTGAAGGCTTTTATTGAGACTGGGGATAACGGCCTGGAGGCAAGAATCTAATGACATGTAGCACGCCGACAGGAGCCATGTCACGACACGGGACGAAGCATGCCGTAAATTGCACTTCATGAATTCGCAGACAGGATGCTGAAATGCGCTCAAGTAAGCAAAGCTGTAGATCAGATTCCCTCTCTATAGGATGTACTGAATGCACACACACGGGAGGCAGTTTACCTCTTTTCTTCTCAGTATTTCATTAGCAAATGGAACTCAGTAGAAACCTACCGAGGTACAAGATCGGGTTGTTTAACTACTGGTGTCGTGGCACTGGTACTTACAGCGGTAAATCATTACTCATAGAAAAGCAGCCAAATATCCCGAAAACATCGGCAAGGCGAAAGCGGTACTCGCTAGCGCGCGCCCGCACGCAGTTCCAACCGGGCAACATCGGAAATGCGCCCATAGTTCTACTACAAATGAATTAGTCAACAACAACAAAAAACGTCCACTATGTCTCCCTACACGCCACGATCTGCTTGAACCACTGCAGGCGACGCAGCTGTGAGGCCCTGCACCGTAAAAAATATTCCAATCTGTTTTCAATCCAATCTCCCGGAGTTTAGATTTGCGTGACCGCTGACGCAAGCATCGGGGTTGACTCGAAGCTTAGTTTGAACAGGCCAGTCAAACGCTCTCCTCGTTTATAGAAGGTTACCTTTGTTTGCTTTCACAGCGAATAGCATTGCATACCTTGACAGGCTTTTCATATCTGCCTGGCAAGAAGAGAGGAAATCGCAGAAGTGGAGAGCGTCGCCGTGGAGACGCGCTTGGTGCCGGCGTCTGAGATTGATCCGCTTCCCCTTGCTTAGTTTGCGGTGGTTGGTCGAAAATCGCGGCACCTTTAAGATGCCGTTAGAACAGATCCTGCGCAAAGAAGAGGTGGCCGAGTGACGTTGTGTACGTGTGTGTACAAGGGCAGTATTATCATCATCACGTCATCATCGTCAGCCTATTCTTACGTCCACTGCAGGACGAACACCTCCACATTGATCTCCAGTTCCCTCTGTCCAGCCGATTAGGAAGTTCCACCTGCAAATTTCCTAATTTCAAAACCCCACCTAATTTTCTTCTGCCGTTCTCTACTGAACTTCCCTTGGCACCCATTCTGTAACTCTAATGATTCGCCGGTTGCATTACATAGCCTCCCCAGATACATCTTTTTTTCTTTTAGTGTCACCTAGAGCATAGGCTATCCCCGTTTGCTCGCTGATCAACACCGCTCTCTTCCTGTCTCTTAAAGTTGTGCCTAAGATTTTTCGTTCCATCGCTCTTTGGGTGGTCCTTAACATTTTCGGGAGCATCTTTGTTAACCTGCAAGTTTCTGCCCAATGTGTTAGCACTGGCAGAAACCCACGATTGCACAGTTTTCTTTTCAACGACAGTGGTACGCTCCCACTCAGGATTTGGTAATGCCTGCCTTATACACTCCAGCTCATTCTTACTCTCCTGGAAATTTTCTTCTCGTGATCAGGGTCTATTGCGAGTAATTGACCTAGATAAACGTAATCCTGCAGAGACTCTTGAGGCTGACTGGCGATCATGAATTCTTGTTCCCTTGTCAGTCTATTAAACGCTACCTCTGACTTCTACATAAATATCTTCAATCCTGCTCTTACACTTTCTCGGTTAAAGTCCTCAATCATTCGTTGTAATCCATCCCCAGTGCTGCTGAACAGGACAGTGTCATCTGTAACTCGAAGGTTGTGGAGCTATTCGCCCTCGATTCTTGCTCCTAAGCCTTCCAACCAGTCTAATAGCTTGAATACTTCTTTTAAGCTTCCACTGGATAGCATTGGAAAGATTGTGTCTCCTTGCCTAACCGCTCTCTTGAAAGGTCATTTTTTTTTCTTGTGGCGAAGCAAAGTAGCTCTGGAATCTGTATACATTTGTCAAGAAATTCACGTATGCCTTCTGTAATCCTTGATTACGTAATGCCTGCGTGGCTGCTTCTATCTCTATCGAATCACATGTGTTTTCAAGTTATATGACGTACTCCACTGCAGCTGCGTCCTTGATACAGCGTACGAGCTTTTTTTTTGCTTTTTTTTATTGTTTTCTAAAAGAGAGTATAAGGATGGTGTTATCTACAGGGGTATCAAGCATCGCGAAATTATGCCCAATGTTGCAGCGCCCGCACGTCTCTTATCACCTTGCGTCGGGGTAAACGTGTCAAGAGCGATAATTAAGGAATCCGACTAGATGAAGCGAATATTGTATGCCGGCGCTCCGTTATAGTCCAGTCCAGCAAAACTGCAGAAGCTTTCTGTTGCATTAAGCAACTGGTGGAGAACAGCAAGTACTGCATACCGCACCCGCCGCAGTCACTTAGTGGCTATGGTGTTAGGCTACTAAGCACGAGGTCGCGGGATCGAATCCCGGCCGTGGCGGCCGCATTTTGGTGGGGGCGAAATGCGAAAACACCCGTGTACTTGGATTTTAGGGCACGTTAAAGAACCCCAGGTGGTCAATATTTCCGGAGTCTTCCACTACGGCCTGCCTCATATTCAGATCGTGGCTTCGGCACGTAAAACCTCATTTTTTTTACTGCATACCACCACAACACAATGTGGAGAGTGGTGTCACTAGGAAACTTCCGTACAGGAGGCAAATAACCCACGTCCTGAAAATGCAAAATCTCTGCAGCAAGACTAACTCCTCTATAGATAAAGCGTGGCGAGATGATAATGTTCATGTAAAAAAGTTTGAAACCTGAAAGCTCGTGTTAGTAAATCAAGGCAGCCAATTCACGAGAACAAACAGAACGAGCATTTAAATGCGACATCGTTAATTTAGTTCCTAGCAGTTGTTTTCGTCTCTCTGCTTCCGATTAACACTGGCTTTAATTCCAATTGAGCGCGTACAGTGGTGGGAGGCGTAAGAGCAGGTGCCGTAGCTGTCATATCACTTCTGTTGAAGTAAACTTTTTTTTCTAAGCACGCACGGCTGCGAAGGCGGTCAGACAAATCACAGCGCTCTAACGAAATAATTTCCTACAAAGATCTGGATCCGAGCTATAGTCGGTAACGTAATGCGTGTGAGCATGTACATTTACCGCGCATCTGTGCCGTATTTCGTGCGGTTCCATTCAAATATCTCTGCCCAGAATAAACTGATTGAGAGTGCAGAACACCATGTTCCCGACCGAAACAAAGTGGCAACAGATACTTCCACGACCAAGCCTGAAGATATTACTCGCTCTCGATTTTCTGTCGATGGTCGTCTGACAAACTTCTCCGCATATGAGACGGCAATAATCGATTTCTAACAAACGTTCAAGATGAACGACGGAGCCTACTTTCGGTTTCACATTTACCAAAGGAAGCCAAGCCAAGCTCGGACTGCGACAAGAGGATGATTCGCGCGCCCATTATTAGCGCTCGTCAGAGCGAGGCCTCTCGAAAAATGCTCGGTGCGAAAGCTCGTAGTTAACGAGGCTACTTACTCATTCCCGTTTGCGCACCGACATTATGGTTTCTCGCGCCATTTCACTGCGATAACTCGGGGAAAAAAATATTTTTTTTTCTCCTGACTCTCGTAATCACTTCGGAGCCGCTCTCGCAGATTATTGACGATGCTCCCAACCTTGAAACTTTCGCAAGATCTCCAAGATGCCAGTGCGCTTTGCATCGAGACAAGCCAAGCTGCTTTCTTTGTCAAAGCCATATCTCATTTGCCATACGCTGGCTCTGCTTTGGCGCCGCTGGCGTTCAACCAGCCCCTTTTGCTTTACTCGTGAACCAAATGACTTGTCTGCATCTCGGTGAGCGGCAAAGGGGGGCCGTAGATGGAATTTTCTTCTCCTTTTTTTTGCTCCGAGATGTTTTGTTGCGTTCTGCTTGCGACGATGAGCGCGCCTTCTTTCTCAGTCGATGAACAGAAACTTTATTATTGGATTAGGACATTAACATACATATACATTTATACCGACAGCCTAAGCTCCCAGAAACCGATCCGACGAAAACAGTATCTAGTAGCACAGGCATAAGCTGCTGCTGGTGTTACAATACAAAGAATTAGTTTTACTATAAATATTTCTAATTAATAAAGAAACGCACAATACAGGCAACAAAATGATAATAAATTACTTAGGAAGTGTAATTCGTAAAGTATGCAGTTAACGCAATAAAGTATAGCAGCAATCAATTACGTGAATGCTTGTAGAGAGCAGCTGGTAGGTGCTTATTAATTAATTCAGCGGTTGATTAATTCATTCAATCAGAGTTTAAAATTTATTATAGACGCTTAGTTCATTGTCATTGCTGACACCTGGGCATACGGCCAAAATATCGTCCACTCGTAACATTCGTCGTCGCGGTCGGTACGGTGACGTGCCCATGGCTGGTTGCACTAAGTGTAATGCGTCCCACAATGCTGCATGTAAATGATGGGATTCCGACGACTGAAGCTGCAATTCAAAGCGTCGGAGTGCCAGAAAGTAAGACGCTACGATAGACGCTTGGAGTGCGAAGCACGGACGGAGTTCGCAAACGATCCCATCCGCGGAAAATGCCAAGGTCGTGAACTTTCCGGCCGAGCTTTGGCAGTGAAAGAGCTCGAACGGACCGGTCCGCAAGGCGAGAAAAGACGTGGGCTTGATCGTCAAGGATGAAGGCACGAAAAAGCTTTCTTTTTTTTTTTTTTGGGGGGGGGAGGCTATGAAATATGGAAATAAACTAGAAAAATTTAGAGAATGGTAAACTTGGCAAGTTTACCGTTCTCCGAGCTTTATTTCGCAAAAAAAAAAAGAAATAGTGCAGAGGAAAAAACACAACGGATAGAGACCATGATCAGACCAGCGACTGTCGGTAATCTACGTTTAATAAACGTCTGCTGCTCATCAGAGCTTATTGATATGTCACATGGACGTCAGCTTCCAGTCAACGCTTGGTGTTATCGTAGCTGCCTCTTTATTTCTTCGTTGTTTGTAGGGCTGCTGTAATGATAAAGTATACTAAAACAATGCCGAGAGGGAAAGAGAAGGAAGCGAGGAAAGGCAAGGAGGTTAGCAAGACTTGTCAAGTCTGCCAACCTACACCTGAAGAGAAGGATGGGGAGTGAAAGAGGGGAGAGAGAGAGAGAGAAAACGCACCAGTCTAGCTCATTCACACGCACGAAGCAAGGCACCGCGTATCAATCACTTGGATGAGCCGCGAGGCCAGGCTCCCAAGGCCGTCAATTCGGTAAAAGGTAAAAGGTAAAATCGACCATTCTCAAAGTGCACTCAGTCTGCCGTTGTTAGCCTACGCGGGAAGAATATACGTTGCCCAGAAGGAGGAGGAGGAAGAAAGGAAAGGAAGGAAAGTTAGGGAAGTCAACAAGACGAATGTCCGATTTGCCACCCTAGACGAGAGAAGGGCTTCAAGGGAAGAAAAAGGAGAGGGAGGAAAGAAGGTGCTATCAGGGTGAATACTTGCGGTTGTCCATAACTTCACGCCGGAAGGATGATAATGCCATCAGGCAGGCGAAGGATCGGGGTCCGTATATTAAATAAAATGTGCTTGAACTAGGATAACGCGCGTTATGGCTGGTTCCGTCCACTCGTGATGTTGCACATTATCAGCGAAGGCGGAAGGCTAATTGTAAACAGCTTTCACGGATGAAAACCTTTGGGAGCGCGACATGCGAAGCATTCATAAAAGAGAGCGGAAGGTATTGAAAAAGACGGTTCCAAGTGAAAATGTTAAATAGCTAACGCAGGAATACACCCCTTCCACTTAACACATGAGTACAGCCCCTTTTCCAACTCTTCGCACTTTGGAGTGCCAGCAAACATGCGGTCATCTACAAAGCACGTACACGCAGACTATCACTATCAAGGGCCAAATGGCGCCACATACGTTTGGCATTGCAAACAAGCAAGCAAGCATGCAGTCAAGAAACAAACGAACAAACAAACAGACGGACGGACGGACGGACGGACGGACGGACAGACGGACAGACAGACAGACAGACAGACAGACAGACAGACAGACAGACAGACAGACAGACAGACGGACGGACGGACGGACGGACGGACAGACAGACGGACGGACGGACGGACGGACGGACAAAACAAACTCAATGCTTAGATGATGTGCTGACTATCCTATCTGAACATTATTGCGCTTGCGTACACCACCCTCGCCCCAAAACCGTTATTTATTCAAACCAAATCCTGCGCGCCATCGCTATCAGAGCAGCCTGCCTCACCACCAGCAAAGACGACGTCGCAGCTGACGCCTACCACGTCGCATGTCCCGCCCGCTGCCAGTAGGAATAAAGATGAAAAGACAGTGAGGCAGGGCTCCTGACGTAAGCGTGACGTCAAAATTCGGCTCCTCTGTGATGGAAGATAGAGGAAGTATGTCCCTTGCGAACGTTTTTCAGGTTTGTTTGTTTTTTTATTTGCTTTTCATTTCATACTGCCGGAACGAGGTCCAAGTAGAGTAGGAATAAATATTACAAAACATAAGAAAGAGTAAATGAAAAGTGAGAAATGCAAACAAAGCGACATGCTATATTGCACATTCTAGACAATTCGAATCATCAATAGCACGTAGAAGAAAATAAAACGGTATTTGAATTAGCCAGTTTTAACGAAATCCGGATTTCAGGTATGCTGACCGGGGTGTTAAAAGTTAAATTTTGTGTGTTTTACGTGCCCAAACCACGATTTCATTATAAGGCAAGCTTTATTGGGGGACTTCCTGATCGAATCTGAGACTTTTGGGTTCCTCAACATGCACCCAATGCAGGCGGTGGAGTCGATCATGCTTGGTTATAAGGACAGTCACCTACAGCAAAGATTCGAGGGTTAGCCTTTCGTTAACCTAATTAGTCAGTGGAGAAATTCAAAGCACAACTCCTGTTTCTCATTGCTTCAATCGAGGTGATGTTATAACGGTTGTTTAGTTCTGGCAGTGAGTCAGATGTAGAGAAATTCATTGTGCACACACCAGACATGTCCTCTTCGAAGGTTATTGAGACGGAGGGTCTTTTCTGCGGGGAGAGGGGGCCTTTCCATGCGCAAAGATTAGTTAAGCCGGTATGGATAACGGCACCCCACTTTCATCTTGACCGAGGTGCACTGAAGAAGATTAAAAGAAAAAAATATGTGACCACACGAGTCAATTATTTTTTGTCTGTATCCAGGGGTTGGCGTACGATCACATTACTAGACGACCGAGGTAAAGTTCGTTAAGTTACTAAACATGCTTCAGCCTTATGAGATCTTCAACTGAGGCCTTACGCAATCCTTCAGTGAGCTTTATGGTAAAGCCGGATAGAAGAACAACTGCCTAAATCAAAGTTCAAGGTCTCGCGTCGCATGATGAACAAAGTTTATGCGAGGCAAGCACATTAGTCCTTACAGTATGAGACGCTTAAATCAGTGTGAGCACTGTGAATACGCCTTTAACTGACTTCTAATTAAATTTTGTTTTTGTTTTTTATCAATGCAAAAGTGAAATTTCTGACCTGAATTTGACACACACACGTACACACACAGAGAGACACAAATAAGTCTATTTGTCTTGTTCACACGCGGTGCTGATTCTTAATTTGCATCCCCCCTCCTCAAACTTCTACCACTTGCGACGAGTAAAGTTTTCACATATATTTTTAGTTTATTTTCTGTTGACTGTTATGCGCTTTCCCGTTTCACCTTTCTGATCCTGCCACTGCGCAGTTAGATCCAGATGCCTGTCCCAGTTTCCACCGTAATTCCTCTTTACGAGACTGCGCTTCTTGTGAGATCGCTCTCTGATTTGTCAATTTACTTCGGCTCTGCGTTAGCGTCAATTACAGTTTGTCATTCGCCCTTGCATCCAGATGTCTGTCCCAGTTTTCGCAGCAGCTAGTGTGTATGTATGTACGGGAAGTGAACACAAAAACTATTCGAGGCACACATAAAACACAGCCTCCTGCGTAGCCATAGGTGGGGCCTGGTGACGTGCGTTTCAGAGCAACGACTTTAACCGTCGGCGTCGAACGTCGGCTTCCTAAGTATACACAAACGCACACAGACGATGAACTGCTGTACCCGCACCACACTTCCAAACCATTGCAATTCGCTGCATGCAATTCGTCCTCAACCGTTTTCCTCGGTCAGCGATTGCCGGTCGTGACCTGACCCCGACTTGGACATGCGGGCATGCCTATAACTCACTGTATGCAGGCAGATGGAGGAGAATGCCCGTGTAGTTTTTTTGTTTTTTGTTTTTGGCCGGCACATTTCCGCTTCCAACTTTGGGGCGCGAACACGACCGAACTAAGAACGACTGACGAGAAAGTGCGGGAACTGGATTGGGACATCCTAAGACGTACTAGAGGGCCACGAACGAATGTTGTGTGGGTTTTTTTTTGCCCTTTGTGCCATATGGCGTAGCCCATAGAGGTCAATGCGATGCGCATACGACTTTAATGTAAAGAAACCAGCCGCCTGTCTCACTATAAATTTGTGCAGCCACTGACCACGTGTTTCATTCTCGCCTCGAGCTCCACCGTCGTATTCGGGTTTGAGCGCATTGCAAAAGCATCAGGGCGCTGTCATTTCGGGGCACGTTAATAATACACTATTTTATCCTTTGGCTATCACGTTACTGCTACCATTTCCGCGACTTACTCTATCCTACTGCTGATGCACGAAACTTTCGGGAATGCGCTGTTGTCAGGAGGCGGCATCGGTAACAGTAACAGCTGAACGTTAACGATAAGCTAAAGTATTTGAGTAACGCACGATCAAAGCTAGGCATGGTCATCCCGATGTGGCCTTTGTTAAGTACAAGCTGCAGCTTGAAGACATCCAAAGTTATCACCCATTACCCCAAAGAATAGTAAAACAACATTTAGATAACAGGAAAGTTACTAGTATCCTTATAAGCGTGTACACTATCGATCCAGCTTTCTTGCTGTGTTCGAGATTTCAATTGTCGGTGTATGAAATTACTCTTCTTGGATGACGACACACTTATAAGTAGCTTTGTTGTAGTTACTTGCTCCCTATTCTTTTTTGTAACGCAACTTCACATTTGCGCACTGTCTACTGAAGTTAGTGTTTCATTGTCAGAACTCTTCAATCTGTATTC
Source organism: Dermacentor variabilis (assembly GCF_050947875.1). Taxonomy (NCBI): domain Eukaryota; kingdom Metazoa; phylum Arthropoda; class Arachnida; order Ixodida; family Ixodidae; genus Dermacentor; species Dermacentor variabilis. The sequence continues at coordinate 25,887,936 of NC_134578.1, read as the reverse complement.
ACAATACGCATTTCACAGGTAGCACCTGTGACAATGAACGTCAAGCTATTGAGAAAGAAGTGAGCAGTGACAGCTTACGACGCGCGTGGTCGACTTTGAGCTCCGATAACATGCCATGCACCGAATCTTAATAGGCTGCTGGCCCTAAGATAGGTAATATTTGCGCATTTTCCCACTGGTCCACACCATATACGAGAACGTTTTTAAGTAGCTTGGAGATTTCTGCGTGCAACACGCATACGCGGGAAACGGACTTGCAATTTATTGAGACTTGTTTTAATTGGGGGCCTAATTATGGAAGCGATTCCATTCTTTGGAGCCTGTCACAGCCCGTTTATGCTGTTTATGCTGTAACAAAACATTGCACATCTCTGCTACATAACTTGCGTGTGTTCTCGCACCTGTCTTTTCTTAAATGTGTTTGTACATGCTGCAACGTCGGGGCACATGTTGGTCTCGACAAGCAGAACTATGTAATCGGGGTTTCCCGCAGACCTAATTTGCCCTAACCAATATGGCCGCGATTCCCGCTAACATCACTGTTAAAGCTGAGACGACCGACGTTACGCTCAGCCGCTTAGACGACAACACGGTTCACGGAAGCTAAGGTCGTGGGACCTCGGGCGCTTACCTGTGGTAGGCGCAAGGCCACCAAAGCCCCGATGCGCTTCTTGAAGACAACACGACTAGATAAGCGCTTGTGACTGTACTGCGTGTCCCAGCTAATGTGAGCCAAGCTGTTCACCGAAGATTAAAAAGACACGGTGCGAGATACAATTATGAGAGACGCGGTGATCAGTCGTCGTAGCTTTGACTACCTAACACCATAAGTGATAAAACTTTATCCTGCAGCGTCTTTTTAAATGCATTTTTTTTTCTTTTTCGTTAAACAGCTTGGCTAACGCTGGTTGGGACACCCTATATCCCTGAGTGAACGTTATTCTCCGGATGCTCTCACAACGTCTCTCGTTGTTCGTCTTTCTTTCCTCTTTCCTTCGTGTAGGGTAGCCAACAGGGCGTGACCTCGGTTACACCCCCCCCCCCCCCCCCGCCTATTCCTACGTTGCGCAAGTGTCAATGCGTACGCGTAGGCTCAAGTGCGCGTACAAACAATAACAAGTAGGCACACATACGAACTTCCCTGTGGAACTGGGGGGCCCGATTCTCAAGAGCTCTTAATTCGTAAGAGCTGTTTTCCTTTGGCCAGCCGCCTTCCCTAATTATACGTCCAACATCGCGATATGTCGGCATCTTTCGATACGAAACGTTCTAGTCAAAGTACTTTTTTTTGTGAATACAGGCCCGGTTACTTATCCAAGTAAAAAAAAAAAGATGTGCACCTGAAAGCAATCTGCCGCAGACCTGTCGAGATATACTTCACCAGCGACACCGAAACGGTCGGCGACAAACACGCAAGCACCGTATACACTTGCGAATACGTGGGCACGCGCACGTGTTTCCCCCCTCAAGGTGAACACAAAACACGAAGCGTCAACCCAAGTGAGTCGCCTTACTTTGAAGCCCCACCCACAGCGCGGCACTTAAAAGAATCTCACGAAACTCGATGGCCATCCTCGGGGGTATCTCCGAGGTGGGCACGAGAGGGCGCGCTTTCCCTGCACTTAAAGAGTTCTCCCCACGATGGCATGGACCATTAGCCTGGTAATAAAACGGGAGCGTTTCGGAGGGGAACAGAATTCCTTACACACTATATGGCTACCTGCGCGGGAACTCCGTCTAAGGCAGCTAAGTGACCGACCATCAGGAACTCCACCTGCTTTTCTCTTTTAATCGGTGCGCAAACCGCGCTCTCGGAGTTGGGAACGCGTACACCCCGGCACGCGTTTGTATCCGCTACGTTTCCATCGCTAACGCTGCGCATAGCGAGCTGCCTGCTTGTACGCATGTGAGTGTCCTCACCCAACCGGAGGCGGCTCCCATGCCGCGCGAGAGTGGCCAAGAGTGTGCGAGAGTGGGCTAGAGTAGGCGAGAGTGGGCCTCCCCTCAATAATATGCCCCTGCGCTCCTCTCCCCCCTCTCCCCCCCCCTTACACGACGCCACCCACCTTCCAACATAGCATGCCATGCCACGGAGTGCACTGATGAGCCCCCAACAAAAATACAAAGTAAATAAGGGATAAAGAAAATAGTACTTTAAATTATAAATATAGAACGGATAATAATAGCGCAAAAAGCAATACTTCTTACCGGCTCTTGTAATTGACAGTGGTTGCATATGCAGGAGAAGATTGTCGGCTAGGTGCAGGTTGCGGAAAATGAAACCTTCTTGACGAGTCGTAATTCGACGCTTCCTACTAAGCCCGTAGCTCTTTGTTAATCACTGTGCAGGTGCCCGAAAGAAGTTTACCCGTGTCTTATACCCAGCTTCTCCCTAGCGGCATGCACTGCGTCAGACGAGCTTAATAACCTCTGGAATCAATAGCATCAGCAACGTAAACAAGTGTACATTTCTGTGATTAAACGAGAAATTAACTAAACAATAGCGACAAACCCTTAAAAATGGTTTAATGGGCAATTATCTTCGAGTAAACTCACAAGAGCATCGTGGGTTCAGATTACGGGGCTCCACTGATGACCTGTGAAAAAAAATCAATATCTGCAGAAAAGGTAATTACTGGAGAGGTATTCGAAAACCTGTTTCAAGTTTCTCGGTAACCCAGCCGTGTTGAGTTACTCACTGAATCTATGCCTTGAGAACGTCTGTCCCATCACCCAGGGAAATCCTTCAATCTAAACGGTGACGAGGCAAAATAAAGGTGTACTTTGTAGTCTGCTTGAACAGTTTTAATGCGAGAGCAGTAGAAATAAATCACCTGCTGGAGAACATAGTATGTATCTTGTGAAACAAAGGGCAGGTTGATGAAATCAGCTCGTGGGGTCACAACACCGCCGCGGACGTCTTTACCTCGAGATAATGAACTTGGCGACACAGCGGGCTCACATTGCAGCATGCTTTCGTTTCACGGTATATAAACGCTGTTTTGAAACTCGGAGAGAACAGAAATCACCAACGGAGCAGAACTTCAATGCAACTACTTCGGAATTTCACGGTGCAAGAACTGGGAAAAGCAGAGATTGAAACAAGGATTCCGTTTCTTAATCCAGTGCCATCGCAATTTTCACAAGCAAAGCCATTACATTCACTCAGTCTTTTTCTTGATTTTAGAATTTCTTAGTTGCTTAACTTTGGTTTTCCTTCTTCGAAATCCTGTAATTTGATGCGTTAACCCGAGTGAGTAAAAGGTCGACGTCTTATAAGTGATAAAAAGTGGGGGGAGGTATATTTCTCATTACACAATTCATGAGATGGGTGTTTCTACTTTTTTATCAAGGCGAAAATTGCGAGAACTAATGTTGTAACTATAATAATAACCTATCAGGTGCACCCTGCGCTCGCTTCTTTTCATAAATGTACTCACGTATTTAAAGTACTCACGTATTATATATATTTACAGTATTTAAAAGTACTGTGGGAACTTATAAGCTATATAAGCGTCACAGTACCTAATATCGAAAAAGAAATAGGAGATTCGCCCGAAAGGCGAAGCAATGACAGCGATGGCAAAAGGTTTAGCATTGCACTTATATACTCCTGGGACGGCGCTCTGTACTACGCGCGGATGCAACATGTCAGCGCGACGCAGCACTCAAGGCAGCTCCTCCTATGCAGAAGGAACATCCCCCGGCATCCACCAGGTGTCTCAGAATGCTGGCGCGATGAGCGCCGTCGGTGGTGTCATATAGACAGTCGCACTTCAGTGGTGCACGGGAGGAGACGGACGGAAAACTGTCGGCGTTGGTCGGTGATTCAGTGAAACGTTAGATTACCTTAACTTGACCTTTACTGCTCCGACCTAAAACATTACAGACTGCAGCGCAGTAGGAATTCACTGTTTGTATCTATGTCTTTGGTTCATTTATCCGTGGCTCGTGCGCAAGGTTCAATAAGGTTGTTGACGAGCCCTCTTAGAAACTGCACATCAGAAAGAAAGCTCTCGAGTCTAAATGAATTCATTCGGGCTTCGGCATTACCTCGACGACTCACGATGCTCTGTGCTGCGGTGTTTTCCTTTGAAGTTTCTGAACGGGGCCAGAAAAGTAAGTACGAGGTGTCGGTGCAAAAGAGCACGGTAACTAGAGAGTCCTCCGGGCAGTGCAGTTACAGATTACTCAAGGTGTGCTCTTTGGTCTCGCGACTCCTCTAAGGAAGCCGTCTAGCGAAACGCTGCACCGGTAATGAAGCCTTGCAAGTTTTGATGGCGATCTTTGAACCAAGCATTGGTTCTCAGGGACGCACAAGAAGTGGTCTTTGAAAAAAAAAAGAAGGTGTACGTTTTCAAAAGCGGCACACAAACGCATGGCGATGTCTGATCGCTGCGGGTCCGACTGCCTGAGGCATCTGAGGCAACTATTTTTCTTGCACATACATATCGGGCTACCACATTTCAGTTAAGGCAAAATATTTGCTTGTTTAGCTTAGGATAAGACTATATCTGTTCAACGCACTTTCAGACTACTGGAGACCACTCACAAAGCAACACTGTATCAGCGTAAGAAAAATATTGTGCAATTAAAGAAAGAAAACGCAGGAAGTCGGGAACATTTTATGCGCTTTGTCCCCCTTTTCATTTCTTTCTTTCTTTCAGTCATTTTTTTGTGTGCTCCAGCTGCTTATTCGGTCAAGTACATGCAAACCTAACTTCTCAGTTTTATTGGTTTAGTTTTAAATGTGTATGACGTGCTTATGAAAAAAAACCTATTGAAGACGGTGATCTAAGGAAAAGTATTCACCTGTTTTTTTTTTTACGTGAGTGCACTAATTATCATCGCTGGGTGAACCTCGCCCGCGAAGTATGTTCGTTGTACCTCTGGCAGGCGCAAAAATTGAAAGATTACGTTGACGCGACTAACATGCAAGGGCGAGTTATGTCGTGGTGAAAGTAAGAAACTTTACTTAAAAGTTGCTTTGCGAATGTCAGCAATGCCGCGCAAGACTACGTAACTTTGTTTTGGCCGCCATAACTTTGCTCGCCCATATACGGGACTTTCCAGAACGCATTTTTGTCGCAATGCCGCTATAAAGCAGTGAATTATAGCATCAGCGCACTGCAGCGACCACCTTATTTCCTGAAAATGTCGTCAAACTTTGTTTCGCGCTATGCTTAGCGCGCGGAGCAGCGACAAAATTGGAATGTCTAGGATCAACGGGGAGCGGGTGACTGACCACGCAGCAGACGCTCGACAGACAAAAAGGGTTATTAAACAACAGACACAGCGAATGAAGGCCAGATACTGCAATTCGTCGTCAAAACAGGGCCTACAATTCATTCTGAGTGCGCCACGGCGATGAAACAGCAATGACAAAAAAGAACCAACGCCATACTCGCACGTCTGCACACTGATGACTAGCAGACGACGCTAGGAGGAATCCACACTAATCGTGGGCATGACGATGACTGCGCTCTACTTCGCAGGGTATATAGTGCCCTGGAACATTCCGTATATACAGGTTGTCACCGCTAACTTTAGCCAGAGGTTAAAAATTATGCAAATGCCACGTAGCCGGACAGAACGAAGGTGAGGTTCTTTGCCGTTGCTTGGAGATGAACAAACTATTCGTTTTTCCTTCCGCCTAATTAGATAATTAGTCTTTATTAATTAGTCTACTTGTCATATATTATAACTAAGGAAGTTGTATAACTAGGAAATTGTAGAGCGACACAAAGAAACCCCCGACACGGCTTTCTGTTGCTGAATACGTGCTACACAAACGTGTTTTTCCGAGCGTGAAAGAAGCCCGCAAATGCACGCAATATTGCAGCGCGACTGGCCGCTCGAGGAATTTTGCGTGTCTTCGCTGGATTCTTTCACGCTCAGAAAAACACGTTTATGCAGCACGTATTTAGCAACAGAAAGCCGTGTCGGGAGTTTCTTTGTGTCGCTCTACAATTTCCTAGTTATACAAGTTCCTTAGTTATAATATATGACAAGTTGACTAATTAATAAAGACTAATTGTCTAATTAAGCGGGAGGAAAAACAAATAGTTTGTTCATCTCCAAGCAACGGCAAACAACATTACCTTGGTTCTGTCCGGCTACGTGGCATTCGCATAATTTTTAAACTCTGGCTAAGGTTAGCTGGGACGCCCTGTATACTGTTACGCGGACTGCAGACTCACATTTCAATAACTCGAGCAGGCAGGTCGGCTGTCAGCGAGAAGTTGCCTTCACGTAGCGAGTGATCGCGCAGCCTAGCAGCTGATTCCCCCCCCCCCTCCCCCCGGCTGACGTCTCACGTGAGAAGAGGCCGCCCTTCAAAGATCTCGGAGGGACAATTGCTCTGGCAGTGAATACACGACGTAAATTATCTGTGTTCGCTACTCTTGACCAACCTCCTGGGCTTTGACCAAGGACACGAAACGTAATTTTTCATTTCATTTCCCATCTCGCCACCAGCTGACACCAGCTGCTTGCGCTTCGTGTCACTCAGGCAATGTTATTGAAAAAAAAAGTACAATAATTGCAGAATAAATAGATGGGATGGGAAATAGATGAAATTAGATAGGAGGAAAAGAACGTTCGCGTTCGGCGCATTTGGTGCATGTTAAAAAAATAGAACAAGGTGGTGAAAATAAATCCACGCCTCCCGTTACCGCATGCTTCACATAAAGACTGCGCCTTTGGCTCGTAAAACCTCGGAATTATTTTCTTCAGGATAAGAGACTTACGCTCGAGAAGAACATATAGAGCAAATATACCGTTGCATGGTAGCTTAAAATATCGACGGCAAAATACATATGCCTGAAATTGCCATAGAAACCGAAATACTGATGTGGTTATTGGTGAGTGGACGTAAACTGCTTGCGTGGTATCGTCAATTCGTGAAATATCCTTTGACACAATTTATTTCTGTAGTTATTCCCAGTGCTCTATAGTGCGAATGCAATGTGCAACTGTATGTTTTACCTATAAGTATTACTATGCATGGTTTTCCAAATTAAGTGACGGTCACCTGTGCTGTTGTTACAGTACTCCTGTCCATGCATAGCAGCCAACGCCGTGGAGGCTGTAGAGAGCCCTTTTGCGGAGGCTTCGTTCGCACTTGGGTATAGTTCGATGATCTTCGACCCAATAGCGCGCAGCTGTTTTTTTAAACAGGCTCAGTATTGAATGGTACAAGTTTTAACGCTTAGAAACGAACGCACTGTGCTGTAAGGCTGCTAATGCGTTGTTTTAGATCATTTTTGCTTTTCTTGTTCTTTTCGGGTTTTTTTATTAGCGACCCGTCGCAAGCAGCACACGCGCATGCTCGCGCGAGCGGACGCTATTGGCACGCAGCGAAGCATGGACGGAACGCCGAGCGATAACTTTTCTTGATCGAACTTTTTGCGTAGCTTCCGCACCATTGACCGCTTTGCATGGAACGGAGTGCACTGCACCAATAAACTGCACTTAGTAGCAATAAAGGCTTCTCTATACGACTGTAATAATACTGTGGCGGGGCCCATGGTACACACATGCGTTCAAGTGCTATGGAAACGAACCTCTCGCAAACAACTTCCTGTGGCAAATAAGGGACAGCTACGGGGGCGGAGCTTCCGCACGTGTGCGATAGCACCAAGTAATCCGGCAGCGACTGACCACGCTTTTGGTGTTTAGAAACATACACGGAGGGGAAATCAGCGTCGCTTCTACGAGCCATGGTTTCGGATTAGCCGAAACGCGAAAGAGAGCAGCCGCAAAATCAGTCAAACACACCGTTCAATGGCGCGCTTCGTTTTCTTTCTTTTTTCTTTTTGGTTCGTTGTAATTAAGATGTCTATGCATTCTTCTCTTCCCAGCTTAGTACCCCCACACTCACTTGTGTTTGTCTATCTTCAGGGGCGCTCTTACATGTTCGCGCTTTGCCTAGCGAGAGAAAGAAAGAGAGAGAGAGCTAAAATAACAATTATCGGTCCCAAAGGAACTAAGGCCTCAGTCTGCAAGCCGGCGTACCTCTGCACCGGTTACACTGATGAGAGAGGCGGAGCGGGTGAGGCACGGACGTGCAGACACACGTTGTGGACGTGCTGCACCAGAGGCGGTCGCCGTAGTTTTTCAAACTTTCGTTAGGATGGTGTGGGGATTACGGAGTTTTCCACGAGACCGCAGGTACACACGTCTGTCGTGCGAACAACAAGCAAGCTTTTTCAGTCGATTGGCCGCTTGCGTCACGTGGCCCGGTACGTGCTCGCGAAAGCGCGTTCACGCTAATGTACACGTGTGAGCGCCACTGTTTATTCGGCCTGAGACGCTGGAATGCAAGCGGCGAATAATAGTCAGCCACACCACTACCTCTCTCGTCGTAATTCTCTCTGGATGCACCTCTCTCTCCTCGACATTCTCAACGTGACATACCTCCTACATCGCCTTGGTCCACTTGACATCACTCCGTCAACGTCTCACGGTGAGCATTTGCATTAGCTGCTGCTAACGTGTCGGCATAGCTCGTGAGCTGAACGGTGTAGGCCATAAACCTAAACTTCGCTTGACGCTAAAGTTGTAACCCGTGCGGCAGTTAGATAGGAAGGAGGTTTCTCGCCTTCTTTTAAATTACCTGCAGGACACGGACTTGGCCTCCACATGGTGACCTTAGGAGTGACTATGTGTAGTTGTGAGGTCTGTGTCTGATTTATATGATTTATGTATTTTAGGTGTTGCTACGGTGGAGCAATTGCCGGCAGCTACTGCAAGGCTAATCCCACCAGTAGCCTACAACCACTCAACTGAACTCAACTCACCGAAACATTGCACAATTAGGACGACATAACGACAGTTGTACGCATCGCATTTTCATATCATTTATTTAACTGCTTAAAGAAAAAGACACCATTTCAGGTTCTTTCCAAAATGCGCGTTGGATCTGCATACTATTTATTTAGCGGCCATTGTTCGCCGCGCGAACACGTTCCAAGCGAACGACGTGTGGAGCAGCGGGTGTTTCAGCAGGCAGCACGATGCCTCCTTGCCGTCTTCAGCCTAGCGTCAACTTTATTTCTTTTTCCTCTGTAGGCGGGGCCATCTCAGCCGCCCACGTGACGAGCTTCTTGCGAGGCACCCTGGCCCGTGACGCAGCGTCAACAGATGTATCAAGTTTTAGTCTGTAAGCCGGTGTACCTCTGCACCGATTACATCGACGGGAGGCGCGGAGCCGATTTGGCACGCACGTGCAGACACACAAACGCACGTATTCGCTCACGCGCACATACACGCAGACATACACTCGCACGCGCACACACACTTCGGAGCAACGCATTGTCTTTTGAAGCCCCGGTGTAGCATTCGCATGTGAGACCTCCACATATCTCTCAGTCAACATACCATACCTCTTCATCGCGCGCGCACACAGGCACACACGCATACACACACCAAAGTAGCCCCCAACCTACCTAAACACCTCTCCTAGGTAATTTCGCTTCTTCTTTTGCTGGCGTTCAGGTGCCCATAACGCTTCATAACAATAGCTCGGGGCCTTATCCATGACCATAGACAATCGCGGATGTCACTTACGTAGGAAGACGTGTAATGAATATACGCCGGGATACATACATAACATCCTCAAAGGAATTGAGAATTCTCTCTGCAACACACGAATGAAGATGTATACAAAGCTTACACCAATGAATACGCGTGAAAAGAGGCCATCATCTGACTAATGAATCACCTCAACCGTGTCTAATACCGGCACGACCGTTTAGGTGCCACTATCGAGGAGCCGAGCTGCCACCGGAAATAACATGGTGATGACGCTTGAATTTCGCTCTTTTTTCAACTACTCCATTCTCCCTATGCTCGGTCTCCAAGGGACCTCTGCCGACTGACACAGTGAATAGCTGGCTTCTCTTTTTCGTACAAGAATTGCATCCATTGTCAACCTAGACTGGAAGGAAGGAACGCATGACGTGATCTATGACACCACTCGGATTCCTCGAATAAAGGAAGAAGCTATGCGTAAGAACAGCGCTTTCGGATCGTCTATGTCACCTATACGCGAGGGAGCACTGAGCGGTCAGTCTTTGGGTTTGGCACTTCTCGCAGCACGTTCCTCTTTTGTTCTTTCTTAGTTTTTGTTCAGGCTCAAACAAATGGCTCTCATGTAGAAAGGCTCCCATTGCCTTGGCCATAAAGTTTCCTAGGGAATAACGCAATATAAGCATGTACTTTTACAAAGACGCAACTTTGCTTTCCCCAAGCAGTTGGAGAATATGGATGTGTTTTGTATCTAAACATTTCAATTGTTTCTGTGCGCTGCAAGCCGTACTGTAAAACAGCTTGTCAGTGAGTTTGAGGCAGAAAATTGCAGATTGTCTTGTCCACCCATCTTCCATGCATGGGAAAGAAATAACGTCTTATTCAATTATTACTTGACAAAAACAACAAGTGAGAACAAAACAGACGCTGAAAAACAAATTGTGAAAGTGCACTAGTCATTTCAGCCAAAGGAGACCTGCTACATCGCAGGTAACAGCAGCGGACGTAGGCTTTGTTTTCTAACCAAATAATTTAGTGATTGTTTTGGCCCTTACACGGAAAAGGACCTGCACTATTTTGGGAGAAGTGGCAATAAACAGAGAACAAATTGATAGAGCTGGAGCCATCTCAAGGGTAGAGCTGGAGGGTTGAATGACCAAAAGTATAAAAAAAAATATTAGCGACGTTTCACTCCGTGAACGCGGATAACGCGCAAGCGTATGGGTGTTACTTCCTTTTTGTGCATTGCGTGTAGAATGTCTCCATTGTGACAAGCCGCCTAGCACGTTCCTCGGGAGTCTCCTGGGCACGCAGAGCCCATGCTTTTTGCAGGACTTGTTCAGCCCGTGCTGGGTGCTTGGTGACGACTTATGCCCCAACCACTGGCACGCGCCGAAAGCTTCGGCGCGCGCTGGCAAGCGAACGCGTCGCTTCGCTTCGGCTGGAGAGAAAGGGCGCGCAACCACTGGAGACAAGCTCCGACGCGCGCCGAAGCTCGCTCCTCGGCTGCGGCGCACTGTTGCTGGGCTATTCCGTCTTCATCCGTCAAAGTCCGGCCTAAAACAGCCTGCTGTAAACTAAGCTTGAAACAATAAGTTAGTGATCTGTATGTGCTTTTGGATATAAAAGACACGTTTGAATAATGAATATACACCTGTCGCAACATTTTTTTTTTATTTTTGAAGTAACAATAGTGTACAAAATATCGACATCAGCGCTCGCGCGTCGTCTGTCTGCAAGATCGCTTTGCGAACACCCGCACGACGATGCCATATATCAAAAACTGTTGCACCATTTCATTTTTTGGTAGCTTATTGCACAGCCAACTATGTAAGAATTAGGCGTGCAATGTGTAACTGAAAAAAATCTGTGTAGGAAATATTGCCACGTAGTAGTGACGGTAAATAAAAGTGCCGGCTCAATCGCAACGATAGCGGCGAGCAATGTCGGCAATCGTAGAAAATCTCATCTGCGGGTCAAGCGCGTCGGTTTGCATACGGCAGTCGTCGAACGTTACAGCCTATTCGCTGGTGCCCGCGCGCCTTCCAGAAACTACAACACAATTCGTGTCGCGTATGCAATCAGATCAGCAAGGTTCGTCGACAACAGACAGAACCATCGATAACATTCGCGAAACTTCCGATACGTTCAGGCGCATCCTGCACCGAGCGATAACGTTTAACATTTTTTAGCCGGTGAAATACGGTAACCGGATACAGATAAAGCATCCGTGTCAATATAATTATGCTTGTTGGTGCATGAGAGAAACGTGAAAAAGTGGGTTCTGAGAAAATCAGCAAAACAGAATTGAAACACCTGTAGCACTCACAAAAAAAAAAGAATAGCTAAAATGTATGTAATTCGTATCTTCTCTCCCCCCAATTCTTGATTCTGCCAAATCTAGCCAATGGAGCACCTCTATTATTCTAGATTGTTTTGATGCATCAACACCGCATCCGGAGGCCTCCACATTGAGTGTATTGCTACAAAACATTTTCACAGTGTGAGGGCCATGTTCTATTGTAACTGGTTTCCACATATCAAGTTTGCCTTTCTTTACATTAATGAAATGACATACCGTCAGATAATACAAGCTTGAGAATTAGAGGGTTTTAATAGGAGTCTTTCGTTGCCCTTTGCCAAGTCGTACTATTGAAGCACTTATTCGAATGCATGGGAGCAGCTCATTTGCATAGTATAAGAAATATATAAACAGGTTATTTTCACAATTTACACACTTCGTCACCACAAAAAGAAAAATTGCAGTTTATTGTTTTCAGCCTGCTATGATGTTTTGACTGAGAAAGATATATTCAATTTGTTCTGCGAGGCACGCAATAATTGCTGTGGCATATTATTTTATTGCACAACACTGCATACAGTAGCCAGCCATTATTAAAACTCAGAAGAAATTAATAGCACAATGCATATGATCAGGCACATAGCATAATATTGCACTTTCTTAATTCATGCCAGAACGACGACCACAGGCGTCCTTCTCCAACAAGGTCAGCATCCATCGTGCCTCCTTACCATCGGGCTTCACACCCTCAGCACGTTCAACCTCAGCTTTGTGGTGTTTAAAACAACCTCAAGTGTGTCTTACGGTTCCAGGGATAACAAAGAAGACCGTCCTGCCTACCTTGGCCTTGAAGCAAGCAGCTCTGGATTGTTTGCACACTTTCTACTTTGGTCGAGTCCACATATATACGGATGGTTCTTCCACTCAGACCAGCATCACCAGCGCAGTGGTTATACCATCACGATCACTAAGCATCCAATACAAGATTTCTCACTTGACAACATCGACCGGTTCGGAGCTTGTTGCCCTCCGAGGTGCCGTTGATTATATTAATAACAATGTCTCCTGTCATCTCTTCATCGCGGGTCATGTGAACAACTCGTGTCGGAGATGCGAGAAATGCACCATCACATGATCATGAAAGGACACGACGTCGTGTTTCAGTGGCTGCCTGGTCATTGCGGTATCTCCGGCAACGACCTCGCTGACGAAGCTGCTAGGAAAGCCCACGAAGGAGCAACCCTAGTTTCTGTACCTTTATCGCGGACCGACGCAGCCCAACACTTAGGCAAGCTAGCGCACTCTTTTGACATTGGAAAAGTGGCACACACCTGAATTCACTCAACATCGATTGCATTCCCTCGATCCCTCTATGCAACTGCGGCTGTTACCAGGTCTTCTGCGAAATGAGGAAACAGTGCTGTGCCGCTTACGTTTGGGCGTCGCATTCACCAGTGCATATGCATTTTTCATTGGAATGGCTGATAGCGCCGAGTGCAATGCCTGCGGTGTCGAGGAAACCATAGAACACCTAATGTGCTACTGCCCATCTTTTGAAGATGAAAGGCAAGACCTCTGCAGAGCTCTCAATCAGCTAGATGGAAAGCCGTTCATCTTGAACAAGATCTTGGGACCATGGCCTTGCATATCGCAGCTACAAAAGGCCACAAAAGCGCTGCTGCGATATTTGAAAGATACCGGATTGAGTCAGCGTCTGTGATCCAGACTGAGTGACCGACTGATATCCCCAGTGGACTTTCTCTTCTTTTAATCTTTTCGTCCCCCTTTCCCCAATGTAGGGTAGCCAACCGGGCTCAGTCCTGGTTAACCTCCCTACCTTTCATTTATCATTTTCTCTCTCTTTTCTTAATTCATGCCCTTTTTTTAATTGCACGAAAGCTACTGCACTAAGATAGTATACTAGTACATACTTAAAAAGCACAATTTTATACTACGATAATAATCAATCATTCAAATTTTTATTGTAGTGCCCAGGAACAGCTAGAGAGCCTTTGTACTGGTGCACTTAACGAGCACTATGTGAGACAAGATGTAGAGAAAACATGAATGTAGTAGACAAAAAAATGGAAGATAAACAAATAGGGAAAAAAGGAAACGCGGAAAAGTAAAAGGGAGTTAATCCTACGTGATTATCTACAGATACACAAAACACAGGAAATGAACTCTGAAGTATGTTTTGGAGTCGAGTCTTATTAGCACAATCTTGTAACAAGCCCAGGCAACGAATGTGGAATGCTACCTGGTATACTGTTGCGGCACAAACAAATGCATATGATCAAGAAGCTTTAAGGAATGTATAATGTCATGGACCACCTTATACAGGAACAAAAGGTGCGATTAATTAAGACTTGAATCTAGAGATGCGAGTTGAAGTATAATTGAGAAGGCTGAATTGTGGTCGCCAGACTGGCAAAAGTGGTGCTTGAAGATAGACATCAATTTATTCTGGATGCGTTCAATGAGGTCAGTATTAGATTTGCTCATTGCACCCCCCTCCTACAGAGGCATACTCTAGTAGTTGGAGGCACACAGCAGAATTTCAGAAACACAACAGGTGAGTGGAAATCGTGCAATATACGGCATGCAATTCCAAGAGCGTGAAGGGCATCTTGTGTAATTATCTATAGAAGAAAAGCTTAGCATTTTGTCGAAGTACACACCTAGATCTTTCATTTCATCCATCCTAAAGAGTGGAGCATCATGTAGAGTGTATCAAAATTTCACATGGTGCGTTTTGTGCATATAACTTAATGCCATAGTGTTGGAAGCATTTAAGAGTACTTATTGTTTCTGCACCAGTTTGAGAGAGAAAAAATGTATTTTTGGAAGTCGATGCAGTGGTGAACACTGTTGACAGTCTGAAATAGTTTTAAGTTGTCGGCACACAAAGTCATGCTGTTCATTTATTAAAATGCTCTTAGCACTAACAGAAAACGAGGAATCAAATATCGATTCAAACACCTGACGCACTGAAGAGGATAGATATAGGTCGGCAGTTAGTAACTGCACATCTAGCACCTGATTTGTTGGGCAATGTTCATGCTACCTTCCGAGTACTAGAAAAGGTACTAGACTTTAGGGAACTATTGAAGATGCTTGTGAGAACGAGGAACAAGTATGCTTCCATACGTCTTAAACCCTTTCAGACACCACTTTATCCCGTTGACTGAAAAGTTGCTTTCACCACATCTCTTGCATCCTCAGAATCGTAGAAAGTGTACAGCTGCAGCAAATATTAAGAATTTTCAATTGTTTAGCGAGTTTTGTCAAGTTTACAAAATTTTGACTCCATGCGAAAACTCACTACAGGAACACAAAATATGAAAACATGTACTATTTCGTGTTTTGAAAAGCTTGAAAAGCACTTATCCAGCCACTTGACAATTATGCCTGGTGCACGACATTGTAAAAAACAATGAAAGAAGTGAACCCGCTACATACAACATACTGACACAGAGTAACAACACCCAGCCGTCTACCTTCCCACTCATTTTGTTCAAACATTCTGCACATTATTCAAAATTGCAGCACAGTTCCAATAATAAGTGTTTCAAGATGTATGAAACACATTTTAAATACCAT